>NW_010288826.1:8868-39572 GCF_000700745.2 Antrostomus carolinensis | reverse complement strand
CTTTCCAGCATGAAATCTCTCCCAGGGACTAAAAGAGCCCAGGAATAAGGTGTTCCAATGCAGGTTTCCCAGAAAGTCACAGACCTCTTCAGGCACAGGGATGGGGACCCCCACAGGGTGCTTTGAGAAGGTTCACCAAGAACACAAGAGAAGTGTTTGCAGCATTCTGTGTGCAGTTCTGCTATAAGTGCTGAAGCTCTGGGCATGATTAAAGAAGTTTAATACCACAAGCAGCAGTATAATGGGATATTTTGTACTTTCTATGGACAGTTTATTTTAGCTGCTGTACAGCTGCACAGGTTTTGAGGAACTCATTCCTTTTCATCTGATCTTTCATTTCTTTGTGAAGAGCTTCAGTTTCTGCATGTGTTTCTTCAGTGTAGCACAGCCTGTGAAAAGCTGAGAGTCTCAAGAAGGGAGGAGAGGCTATTTGGAAACTTAGGTGTTAGTGGTCAAAGCTACCACACAGCGATGGTCCTTAACACTGTTTCCTGTGATGAGAGTGCTTTGGGTGCATGTTAAGCCAGAATGTAGTTTCAATTTGATTTCTTGTTCTAAGTGTCCAGAGCTGACTTCAGTTCCACTACTAGCACAGAGTCTTTCTCTGTTCTCAGGTGTCTTAGAGACACAAACAGATGGAACTGGAGTCAAAATTAAATGCGCCATTAAAATAGGAAAGAAAACACTTCTGAAACATAAAGATAGCTTTGGATCTGCAGGTCTGACTAGGCCAGCTTTTTCATACTGAATGTCACCTTCCTACCTAGCTCATCCCACTATTTTCAGAATTAGAATTAAAGCAGTTTACACCCACATCAGTCTCAGTCAGTGTAAGTGTAAGTAACTACAACTCTAAAGGTAGAGGGAAGTCAGTTCTAATAGTTAGAAAATAAAAAAGCATGTATGATAATCATTTAGTTATTGTTAGATTCCAGCAATGTACATAAATTAAAATGGACAGGTTGTTCAGCCTCTATACTTAAAAATAAACACTTAATCTAAAATGCATGGGATGTTCTTTCCTGGCTCAGTTCCTATTGCCTGGATTTTGCTCTCAAGAGACATCAGATGAAAGAAGTATTATGTACAGAAACTTAGGCAGAATTTTTACTTTAGTCCTACAAAGCAATCACAATGAATTAAAGCTGTATGTTGACATAATGTATGTATGCATGTTGTGCATATACACAACAATGTATTAGGGCAACAGAAATACAATCACAGAGAAGCTGATATAGGATTCCCTGTTAAAACATAAAAATTTGAGAGTATAATTAATAACAATTAACATGCTTTTATGAAAAAGTAAAAATTAAAAACCAACCAAACAAACTACCAAACCTTTCTGCCTTCTTTATTTGGTTAGAATCTGCTTAAAATAATTCAACTGCAGAGACATGTTTATGTTGTCAATGCTATTAATCTTTATCAGGGATTTTAAAACAATAAGAGATTGTAGCTGACAAAGTCTGTGGATGAATAAAGACTCTGAAGAGTTAGATGTGAACACACAGTCCTCAGAGACTCAGATACAAGAGTACAATCATGTGTAATCTTGGCTCATTTAAACAAAGTTTGTCTTTGCTCAAATGCAAATATACGTGTAGAATGAAGAAATGTAAACCATACCTGCGAAATGAGGTAGTGTAATGCCTTGGGAAAAAATCTGCATATCATAAACAGCTCTACAGTTGAGTAAGGACAGTGTAAGGACATTAGGACAGAGTAAGGACATAAAAGTCTGATGCACAGTGGTTGTCAGCCTGTAATCCTAAATTCTTGGAGTTTTACTCTTAAGGAATCTTCATATAGTTACAAAGTTGTTTAATGAAAGCTTTTTGCTAAGGAGTCTTAGTTTGATATTCAGGTGTCTGCACTTCCAAAACAGAAGGATGGATGACAATCGCAGAAGATACTGAAATCCCTTGGTTGCAATCAGTAGAGATATGGCCAATGAAGAATGACTTGTAATTTTCATCACTGCATGTGGCTGACAAGTGCATGCTGTGTAGACTTCCAGTGCCAGATTTTTTACAGTCCTGGAAAAGCTGGAGAAATTATTGAAATAGCTATAAATTAATTGCTAGATGGGGGAAAAAAAAAAAAAAAAAGAATGTTGTGACATGAGATTTAAAAGGATGGGTCTTTAAAGTCATTAAAAAAAAATCTGAGATATTGGTTAAGTTCAGTGGTATCAATACTTTGTGGGTAGAAGACAGTGGTTACAAAAAGACTTGATCTCGTAAACAAAGGTAGAAATAAAAGTAATAGAACCTGAAGCTTGATTGACTTAGAAAACAATAAGATGCAGATTTTAACAGTGAGTGAACTTAACCAAACAAACTTAGTAATAATACATTCTTTCACTTGTTTTCAAACATGTGGTACATCTTTTTGGAAGACAAGTTTTGGCAAAAATGGTATTTTAGTGGATCTCTCGCTGTTGGGCTCAATATAGAGAAAGTATTTTAAATGTGATGTCTTGTAAAATATAGGACAACAAACAGAGGAAATCAACATTGAATTGGAAGGTACATAGAGAACTTGTTGGGTCCATCTATGTAGGGTAAGAACAACTGTATTAGAACATATTTGTGCCATAAGTTTATCCTACTTCTTAAACATGGCCCTCAAGCCATAAAAATTCCACCTTCATTATTAGAAAGTGCCTTCTAACAAATGTTTCTGGCCTTTAAACACATTACTTCTTGCCTTCTCCATCTTGGAAATGAAAGAAAAAAATATCCCTTTCTTCTTTGCCAGAGACTTCAGTATTCCTTTGTTCTCTCTCAGTCTTATCATATTTCCGTAAACAACCACCATTTGTTCAATATCTCCAGGAATTCATTTTTCTAGACCTCTAGTCATTCTCACTCTTCTCCTTTGGGCTCTCTCCATCTAGGACACATTAACTCTGCTGTAGCCTCCTCAGTACTAAGTGAAAGGATATTTCAGTCAACTTTTGGGCTATGCTTTTGAATAAAATGATAAAAAGATATGTGAATAAAAATATATGTGATACCATACAACTTTAATCTTGGCATATCTTAAATAGTAAGGGTCTACTTTTGCAAAATTAATTTTCCTTAACAAAGACACCAGAGAATTAATCTGTGTAATCAGCGGTGTTGGGACTTTTAGTACTTTGCTCTTTAAGTTATGGAGGAATTTAGCAGGTTTCAAATGCACCTGTGTTGACAAGTCACTCCAAGCAGCCATGAAGCCAAATTTATCAAGAAAATTTTTGAGTTCTTTGTTAGTAAGCACAAAAACTGTAAAGGCTTGGTAATTTCCCTTTGATTTCCACGTGACACATGAAAGGTCCTTCTAATAGTTATCAATTGCCCTTCTCCTGTTCGTCCGAAGAACAGAATTTCAGACTCACAACTAGCTAAAGAATACTCTTTCAGTAATTTTTGTAACTTTCTGTTTTGATATTAACTGTTACTAAATATTTGTTGTTCTGTGTTTGAGGCACTTTTTTCCAATGTGGTGAAAGTTTATTTTTATTGATAAGATTTTAATCTCCCCTATACAGGTGTGAACTTGCAGAAAATCTCCAGAAGGCAAGGGAGTTCTTTTTGTTTGCAATTGGTTTTAACCAAACTGTGAATTTGCTTTTTCCTTCTGCCCTCCTCTCCTTAGGTTTTGTTGGAATTCTCTCCATACATCCAGAGACAATTCTTTCTGGTAGTTTTTAATCCGCTTATGATACTTGAAACAAAATTCTGGGTTTAACATCATATCAGTGTCCAAGCAGTGATTTAATTTGGTTGTGTTGAGTAACTTTTCTCAACATGACCTCTTAAAGCAATGGCTGCTATGGTTTGGTTGTGGCTTGTACACAGAGCATGAATACAGTGCAGCACACATGCATGCCAGCCCACTCATGTAATTATGGGTTCAGTGCCTGGTGCACTGCATCATCTTGTTTTTAAGGCTGCAGCTGTTTGTTGAGGGTGTAGCTTCTGCGCAGCTTCTCAAACTGCCACTTTTCTAGTATGGGCTCACTAGAAAATTAGCCTTTTACAACTTAATGTTACAAAACACAGTTGAAGATATACAGAGACCTGTACACCTCTTAATCAATGCCAAAATAACTTTTCATCTCTCATCCCTTCCCTTGAAACTCTAAGCAAGAAACACTCCAGCAAGACTACATCAGTGCTCATGTGGAACTTTGCAGCTGGTCTTTCCAAGCAAACGGTAGAATTAAATGACAATTCCATTTTAAAGCACAAGAGTTTATATGGTGGGTGAGCTGATGTTTTTGTGTCTTGATTGTGTTTCAGCAAAGACATTTTCAAGGCCTTCTACAGGCAGTACATTCGTCTAGGCAGAGCCTCTCTACTCTGTTAATATAAGGCACTAAACGTATCCAAGAGGCAGGTTCAAAAAATGTATTTGCTCTGGGGTGTGTGCAGTGCTGATACTTTATCCTAATACTTCATGTAAACAATGAGGTTCCTTCCTCAGCTGTTTGCTTGCTAAATTCAGTCTGTTCTGCTTTTTTTTCAGGCCCTAAAAATGAAGGTTTGAAACAGATAGCACCTTCCTCAGCAGCACTCTCCCCACCTGTACCTCCACCGCACTGTGCTACGCAGTTTCCACCTCCTCCACCAGCCTCTCACCCATCCCTGCAGCCCCCAGCAGCTCCCAGCCTGCCTCCCAGAAACATCAAGGTCAGCTCTGAAACAATGTAAGTGAATGTAAACCCTAAATTCTTTATTTTACCACCTTTTTCTGCCTATTACTTTGCTCATGCAGCAGCAGATTAAGGCTGCAGGTGTCCCAGATTTCTTGGCGAGTGAGGTCTCATATCTCTTTCCTTGTCCTATCCTGTCCCTGACCTGTTTGGAATTAGATTTTATTATCTTGAACCGTTCATCTATTCATTTGTTTCTCTAAATTGTCTTAGCTATAACAAAACTTTTTTCTACCCCATTGGTAAGGGGAGGGAAGAGGGAATAGACACCGCTCTGGGTTTTTTAGTCTGGAAAGGTACAAAAACGTCATACACTGGTAGAAAATAAGTTATATCAACAAGTGAAGCTTTGTCCTGCATTTTTCTGGGAGAAGAGGGCCAGGAGGGGCAGGTCTATCAGTCAATACCCCAGCAAAGAACTTTGTAAGCCAGAGGTTCTGAGCTCAGCACTGGTTGTCTGTCAAACTGCAGCAAGAGCTTCGTCATGTTAGGCATTAAAGAGGTGTGTGTCCGCACACATCGTGTATTTTGGTATGGATGGTGTGACAATATCAGCCCAGCACTGCTGCTGCTGTGCTGGGGCTGCAGGGAAGGTGCCCAGGCCTTGGGAAGCTACCATCACCACCCTATCTTGCAGCCACAGAGCCCAGCGCCGGGCCCTGCAGCAGGAGCAGTCCTCCTGGGTACCCTCCTTGCCAAATACTTGTAAGTCAAGTGCATCCTCTTACCTTCAGGGACTTGCAAAATATACCTCCCGATTGTCTTTCTGCTCTCCCGTTGCTGCGTGCCCTCTGGACTCTCCCCTCTGCTGAAAATATGTGCCTGGGTGCTGACACATTTTCTTTCACCCTGCCTTGGTGCTTTCTCCATCAAGCCAATTTTAAAGGATCACTTTCTGCTTTCAAGTCCTTTATTTGATTACACCTCTTTGATAATAACTGTCAGCTCTAGTTTTCTTTCAAATATTTTAAGGTTTTATAAAGTTAGAAGTCCCTGATGTTGTTATTACTTACATTCCCAATTTCTTGCTTCTCTCAGTTTGAAAGCACTTTTAAATCTAAAAACAACAGAGACCTTTTACCTGGCCTAACCTTACATCACTGTTTCTCTTGTCCCTTGTTTAGACCTTAAGCTCTACAAGTCAAGGAGCAAGTCTTAGTGCTATATTTAACAGTGGGCAAAAGTCTTGCATCCTGCTTGTGTGTTGTATAAGACACCTGTACCAGCAAAGATGGCTAAAAAGCCCAACAGATTCTTTCCATTCAGCCAGCCCCTCTGCCTATTATATTTTTCATACCACACTCATCTCCATGGTATCTGAGTGCCTTTCGCTTTCACTCATTTTCTCCTTTTATACTCAGGATCAAAGTGTCCCCATGTGAAAAAACAAGTTGCAGTCAGAAAGAATAATTTAGGGAATCTCATGGGTACTGAAGTAGCATAAAGGGCTCAACAAACTGTCCAGCCATTGTGTAAAATAGCTGAAAAAAAGCACCAGAGAAATGGTGAATGAAAACGCAATCATACAGTCACCTTCATAGGTTTCACATGTCCACTTTTTCATATTTACAGAAGTCCAGACAATGAAGAAAATTATGATGATGTTGAATTTGTTTCACAGGGTAAGATGCCTACATTTTATTTAATAGCAGCTATATGAAGCTGTAAACATATTGTATTTAAAAGATAAGCAACAGCATATTGTATTCATGAGTGACTTTTGTAACTAATTATGCTGATTCTGCAGTTTTATGGGTGAAGACAGTTGTCTTATTACACTAACTGTTCTATAATTAATATGATAGACCCTCAGGAACTGCTTTAAGTGTATCCCCTCTCCCATGCTTTTTTTGATTAGAAATATGCTGAGACTGTAAATTACCAGGTTTTCAAATCTGAACCAAAATGAATGCTGGCCTTTCAGAATTGAAGTTGTGTGTTCTGGTGAAGCAGGCATTGTTTTATACTTGACTGGAAAAAAAAAAAATGAATGTGCTTTTAACGTCGCTTTGTGGTCTGCCTTCAATAAGAGGCAGTGAGTCGCTATGTTGTACCAGGAGAAGGCAGAGAAGCAGATTGTAACACAAAGAATTTCAATCTGCCTTCTGATCTCTCCTCAAGAGGACTCCGTCTGTGCCAGGCACAGCACGCATCGCTTAGTGTGCTAGCCATCCCTGCCATACAGCAGTATGGGCTGTGGAGCTGAAACTGAGACCAAGCTCTTTTCTTACCTAACTACCTGCAGAGTAAGGAGGAAGCAGAGCAGAAGCTGGTTTAGTAAAAGAGCCTTTGGCCTCCTTATTCAGCTGTTGGGCTGGTACAAGCAAGGTCTCTGAGGTCTGTTTGGATTTATTAGGTTTTTGACAATGACTTTCTTGTATAAATAGATGTTTTTGTAAACAAATAGCATAGGTAAATTCATCAATGTCACAAAAGAATCTTTAAAACCAATTTTCCACTTTTAAAAATACATGGTGAAATATGCTGTATTGTAGATATTTCTAGTTTACAGTGTACAACAAAAGCAACCTAGAAAAACTCTGATTTTTGTATTCATACCCTCATTAAAAGTCAGGAGCCTGCACATATTTCTAGGTATTATTAGCAGTTTGTAAATAGTTAATGCTAGAATTAATTTTTTTCTGTACAGCAAAAAATAAATAACCTGTTTTTATCTTTTTGTCATATAGGTCATGGAAATACAGAGGGGGTAAGTGTAAAACATTCTTTTTCAGAACAAACTTACAAATTTAGTAAAATGCCTTCAACACATTAGAAAATTAATTGCAGAATAAATCCAGTATATTGACAGTAAATTGTAGAAGCACTTACTTATTGTGAAGGACAGAAATAAGACTGGGTAAACAGAGCAAACTGGAATTAATTATCAAAGCTGGCTAGACACCAAAAATTGATTTTTAAAAAAGTAAACCCACCCCTTCTATTTCCACTGGCATTTCATTTCACTGAAATTTTCCAGACATAAGGGCCCTATTCTATTCCAGTAATAAACCACTTATTTCAGTTAAGCACACGTTTGTATCTTGTCTTTAAGTACCTGGCTGTATTAGCACTAAAACAACCTCTGGGACCCTAATCTGAGTCCCATTTAGGTCCCTAGTGTTCCAGTTTAACTACTGCTAACCCTGGTACCTTCATCACCGTGGTGCAATCAACATAGATAAAGACTTCCAGGACTAACATTGTAATTAAAACATCCGCTTTGGATTAAGCAATCTGCTAGTGTGATTGTAAAATCTAGGACATTGTAGTTGTGGTATTATAAAAAGAAAGTCAAAAAAAGAATAGTGGGCTTGAATAATGTAGTAACTTGATTTGGGAAGATTAAATGGGTTCATATTTACATTTTGCTGTAAATATTTTTATACAGTCTGTATGAAGATTACATAGTAGGTCCATTTTCTTCGTGTCTTTCCAAATATATCTAGGCCATTGAAAACTGAATTTTTCTTATAGGGCCAAGAAAGTGATGGAGAGATGTATGAAGACATAAATGACATAAGGTAGTAATTTTAAACTCTATAATCTATTGTATCCTTATTACTAAAATCTTACTAACAAAGTACTTCATCTGGCACAAAAGTGTGATTCCACTGCAGTCCCTGCCAGGCATTATTGTGTTCATTCATTTCACCTACAGAAAGTCAAGTTGTTCACAGGTTCTTTCCTACTTAGATCTGCTATGCCCTGGGCTGGAAAAACTCCTGCAATAAAACCATGTAGTTAGCACGATCTAGATATCAGAAGTCTGATTTCTGATCTAAGAACATGTCTGAATCACTGTTTGGAATTATAGCCTAGGAGGAAAAATAAGCTCAGCCCCTAAGTACTGTGATCCCAGATAGATCTTTTGCTGTGGGTTTTTTTCTTACTTTCTAGATAAATGTATTTAGAACTTTTTATGAGAGTCTGGATTTACAGTTCTCATGGCCCAAGTCCCCTAGCATAGCTACAGAGCCAGAATGTGATCTCTGCTTATTCTTCTTCCATTTAACCCTTTACTTTGAGGAGTCTCTTAGCCTGCTAATGTCTAAATGTATGAGATTCACTGTATGAAAATAGCCAAAGAAAAGCTCTGATTCCCTTGGAATAAGTAACAATCTAAAGTCCCTACACAAAAATTCATTGTTTCAGATATAGAATGACTTTCAGCAAAAATTTATTGTTGAATTCCCTTTGAAAAGAGATAATTTTAAGACTATATAACCAAAACAAGTGATCCTTATTCAGTCTCTTTTTTAATGTAATTTGAAAATATCAGTTTAGCAAAAGTACCAAAAAAGGAAGAGGTGGCAGACTCACTCAATCAGTTCCATACCATTTGTAAAGCATAGCACTGTTGCCAGCGAACGACAGAGCTGTAGCTATAGTCCCAATTATATCCCAGGGCCCAGATGTCAGTACCATCCAGTACAGGAGGCGCAGCAGGCAATGTACCCTGGTGTGACAGGCATATTTAGGATGCAATGCAGAAGTCTGTCTGCATTTGTGTAGACTGCTGGAACAGGTTGCAATTAGGTTTAAAACTACAGTTCGATGGTAGCTCAGGCTTCAGTTCAGGCTGCATCAACCACTGACAGCCTGGGTAAATATTTAACAACTGCAGCCAGTGCCCCAACAACTAGACTGCTACCAGCTTCCAAGCTTACTTGCCAAAATTAGCTCAGAGATGTTTGGACATGCACACATAGAACCAGTTTCTTACCTCCAGATAACCTTTCCAGGCATACTGTCCTCTTGAGGACAGATACTTTGAATCATATATGTAATACAAAATAAAGGGCTGCTTACTCAACCTGTTGCAGCCACACTAGGGTCTAGAATCAGAAGCTTTGATTTCACTATGAGAAGTATTTTTTCCATCACATATAGTTCTTTGTTAACCTTGGGTAAGAAAGCTGTAGTGAGATTTGCTTCACTGCTACATTCAGTCCTGGCAATGCACTTTCAGATCATCAAGAGGAAAAGAGAAGAAGTACGACAAGGAAGAAAAGAAAAAAATGGACCAAGAGAAGAAAGAACAAAAGGAAAAAGAAAGGAAAGAGCAGGAAATAAGGAAGAAGTTCAAAGTAAGCTTTTTGTTTTGTAATCTAGCCAAAGACATGTAAGAAGCATTATTGAGCATTGATGAGTTCAAAATACAATTTTCAGTTGGCTTCAAACCTATTTGTTATGGTTAGTTCAAGCATCTGGATGAATCCTGAGTAAATGTTTAAGCTACCCTTTTATGTTTGGCATATGCTTGACTTCAGGCTCTGTGCTGAGGGCAAAGACATTTTTTCATTGCTTATATATTTTTGTTAAATTTCCTTCTCACTCTTTTTCTATGTAAAAAAAGCCTTAAAAACATTTCCTTCCACTTTTTGGTTTAAAAAGCATTTATGTCACTAGAATGGCATCAAAAGTCCTTAACAAAAGTGGGAACTGGATCCCATATTGGATCCCATATACTTAGTGTTGTTTGCTTCACTGGAGTCAGATACAACAGCATCCAGCCCTTAGATTTCCATGTTATATTGCAACACATTGCCTTTGCCTTGGTCTAAAGGGACCTAAAGGCCCTTCAAGTCTAAATGGGGAGGAAGGGAAAAGGGCATGTGTAGAGGAGCTACAGTCACTGTCAAAGCTAGATGATTTAGCTAAATTTAGCTATAGGCTAAATGTTGAGACAATTCTTTCTGGTTTATGTAATTTTTTTTTACAGCTGGTGGTCAGCATGCTACCACAGTTTACAAACCTACTAGTAATTTACTGGTAAATAATGCCTGTTCACAATGCTCCACTGTGCTTCTTTCAGTGTCACTGCATATAGTGGGCAGCTTTGTTCTTCTTCCTATTAGGCTCTGTGAACAGTAAAGCCGCAGCAATTCTCTCACATCATGGACTTGGACTGCTGTGGAGACACTGACATGAGTTGAGCAAATGTTGGAGGAAAATACTAATAGTTGATAATAGTGGGTTAGCTGTCACTTGTCAGACCCCAAGACTATTTTTCAGACCACTCCTGTGAAGTATAGGCATTAGTGCACTGAATGCTTTCAGACTGCAGGCTGCTGTCTTGTGGACATTGAAGTATGTTATTATTCTTAAATGTTAACAAATATTTTAGTGCATATGTTCTGTCCCATTTCTTCACCACCCATACAGGATATATATTCCTGAGCTAGTCTATAATTGTCAACAGCCACATACCTCTGTAAATTCACATATAAATGAAAGCCAGATACTAAAATCCAAACTGGTTTCTCCATAATGCATACTAAAGATCTCTCAAAGAGAATCCCGAATACCAGTAAAAAGTATGATCCTCTCTTGTGAGTACTTGCAGCATCATTTATAGTGTAGAATTGTAAACACAATTATGTGGTAGTATTATTGAAGTTAATGAACATTTCTTCATGAGTAGTTCTGCTGGAACTACATGGAGCTGCCCACTGGAATTAAGTATGTGTCTGTTTTGTGAACGTATGAAAGGCTCCATAGTTTAGCTGGTTGGTTTTGGTCTTTGTATTTCTGTGATTTTGCTGGTCACTTCTTCAGCTGCTCTATTGTTATGTCATTACCTTCTTTTTTCATTGCTGATTATTAATTTAAACTGGATAGTTGAGGACATGAGTGATGCCTTTCTGTTTATTTGCCTAGATTATTTTAAACATCAGTTAAACAAACAATTATCATTACTTTTTTTTTCTATTTTGTCTGAATGTTTGGGAAATAACTCAATTTTTCCTCATCTGTGATTTCTTATGTTGCTTCCTCTCTGCAGTTAACAGGACCCATCCAAGTCCTTCATCAGGCACGAGTTTGTGTTGACCACAAGGGAGGGAAGAATGAGCTGACTGTCAAACAAGGGGATGAGATTGAAATCATTCGCCTCACAGACAACCCAGAAGGAAAGTGGCTGGGCAGGATAAAAGGATGTTGTGAGTTCTGTTTCTTCACTGTGCTCCTGAATGTTTTCATTGTATGACAGCAAACATGTGAGCATTACACCAAGAAGTAGCCTTACCAAGGCTGAGTCACTAGCCACCGAAGTAAATAATTACCACAACTCACCCTCCTGTCCTTAGCTGCCATACGAGGCTTCCTTCATAGTAGGAAGTTATTGTACAACATAATATAATATCTACAGGCACTAGAATAAGTTAGGGACAATATTTTGGGATCTTTACAGACCTATTGAGAGGTAATTCCATGTCAGCCTTCAAATAGCATCAGAACCTGGCTCCATGTAAGTAAAAAAGATCACATTTTTTAATGTCTTTTTATTAAAAATAACATGAGTGTTCCTAAAATAGAAGCATAGAAAATAAGTACCTGTTTTAAGTGTTTGTCTTGTTCTCCTATTCCTATGGAAATTTTGTAATTTATTTATAGATTTTTTTTTTTTTTTTAATCTGGAGATTGGCCAAAATGATATCAAGAGGTAAGTTCCAATGTCAGCTTTTCTGTGATACTTTGAGGTTTCATAAATAAGTCTTTTGCGTGGATCATTTTGTATATAGAAAAACAAATCTTGGTGAAGGCTGGGAGAAGGCTGAGCAAGTGTGGCCATTTAATTAATTTGCCTTTAATTAATTCACTTTTCATAAACTAATTCTTGCCTCAGCAAAACTGCAAGGCATCTCACTGACAAGTGTCAACAGTACAGCTTAATTTGTTTCACCAGTGCTTCAACCTTCAATGTTCACAGGCCAGTAATGATCTGTGAAGAAGATCAAACAACCAAGGAAAGTCAGTTATTATCATTTAAATAAAAGAAAAAAATCAAGGTGTTATAGATTTGAGGGGATGCACACTAAAAACTGGGTTCACTCAGAAGCATGGAGTGGGAGATTTCCATTTTCAAGAAATGCATGAGCTTTTTTCACCTTCGAGAAAATCAATTCATACTCTCTTCTGTACAGGCAGTACACTTGTCTAAAATTCCCCTCAGCAGTGACAGAGTTAGAATCATAGAATCATAGAATGTATTGGGTTGGAAGGGACCCTCAAAGGTCATCTAGTCCAACCCCTCTGCAGTGAGCAGGGACATCTTTACTAGAGCAGGTTGCTCAGAGCCCCATCAAGCCTGACCTCGAATATCTCCAGGGATAGGGCCTCCACTGCCTCTCTGGGCAACCTGTTCCCCATCTCAAGACAACTGCTCTGCTGTAAGTTTCTCCTGAGACATTGCATCCATGGCTATAACCAGATCCTTTTAGCGAAGATCCAGGGACAAGAAGATAGCAATGCAGCTGCAGCGTGTCTACCAACCTGAAACAAAATCAATGCAAGGTGTCTCTCCCTCCTAATGAACTGTCAGAATATTTATGTCATGGGCTGCCCTAAAATAAGCCAGGAAAGTGCAGTGGTCCCAAGGTTATCTGAGAAAGGGAGCTTCCTCTATGATTCCTCCAGTCTGCACAGAAAATTCTTCTGTAGCTGAGAACAAATAAAAGTGAAGATACCTGGACACCAGCTAAGGAGGGTACGGGGGGACATCTGAGACAGAACAGATTTTTATTTGTGTAGCCAGATGGAGACTCAAGATGAGCCTGCTTGGAATTAGACATTTCTTTTAAAGTTTTCAAAGATCATACAAAACAACTCAATCACTGATTCTGAACCTTCTGTTAAACTCATAATTTTCACATGAGCTTTAAAGCTACCTCTGCCTAATTACATGGTTTCATTAATTTAGATGGATACATCAAAACAACCATGGTGGAGATTGATTATGATTCTTTAAGAAGAAAGCAACAATCATCTACTAGAGCTGCTGGGAAACAGCCAGAGAGTGACCAAGAAGTATATGATGATGTTGGAGAGCAGGACAGTATTAGCAGGTATGTATAAGGAACACATGAAAAAGAACCAATGATTCACCCCAGTCAGCCTTGAGAGAAGTTTTACAACTGCAAAACAGACTCTTGTCATAGAAGAGCAGCCATTTATATCAGAAATAAATAACTGAGCTCTTCAAACTGAAGTAGTCAAAGAACAAGAATGGATTCTGGAATCCAGCACCTACAAGTACTCATACACAGGAGGAATCCATTCTATTGGAAGAGGACCTACAACATTACCATCCAAAAGAGAGCAAAATGCAAAACATGCAGGATTACAAATCACCTGCAGGAAGTGTAATTCTCTTTCCTCTATCTCTTTTCTTGTTCTCTCTTTTGAAATCGCATACCGCCTTTTCTAACACGCAAGAATAAAAGACACTAAAAGCAATGGAAACACTAACTGCACTCAGTCCATGATCGCCCTCACTGCTCTCAAACTCTTACTACCTCTTTCCTTTTGAAGAGAAGGGACTTCTGGAAGCATGATTAGGGTGGCCCTTCAGGAGAGAATGTGGCTAATGTGTTTAGTTATGAAAATAAGGCCTATAAAATCCCATGAGATAGTATGAGCTACACTGTTTTGACTTCATCAGAAGCTTCTCCTCTATTCTCACATGTGTTTGCAACGCAATGCTACATTGCAGACTCTCTACTTCAATGTGCCATATTTTTCATGTCAATTAGATCTCTAGGTAGAGAATGCCATTTCCAGCAGTGTATCAGACTTGCTGTCAGGGAAATATCTTGGTGATCTTGTGACAGAAGTCAAGGCTATCATATAACCCAACATGACAGTGGTACCTGTTACCTGACCTCACATAAAAGACTGCTTCTGTCATGTGATGCAACAAACCAGTGCCCATTCTCTATTACAAGTGCAGAAACACATAGCCCAGGATTCAGAGATCTGCATATGTGTGTGGAGGATTTCAATGTGTAGGACAACCACCTTGAAACACTCAGCCATTACACCTGCTTTTACTTCTTCCCAGCACCTTAACTGAGAGGCCTGGCTGAAATAAGGGGACCACAGTTGGTTGGCTGTTGGGTCAATGTCAACATCCTTTTATCCTGCCCAGCTACTTTCCTTCTGGGTTGTCTGCGAGGTGAATGATTTAAATCTCATCCCCTTGTTTCTGGAATATCCCCATGAGTTCCAGAAACAGTGCTTGGACAGATCTGCCTTCAGGCTGGGATTCTTTAAGCAACCAATATAGCTAGTTGCATCTAATATTTTTCCAGGTTGCTCAATACCAGTTTCCTTCCCTGCACCATGGTCTCACAGCATTATAACCTAACCAGAACAGTTGCTTTAGTTGTTCTAGGTTTTAGGTAATCTGCACATTAGACTCTTCATTGTAGAAGTATCTTTGGCCAATCTTTTTCACTATGGCAATCATTACAATTAACTACCTCAGTGCAAGGAATTTAGAAAATTTACTGAATTCAAAATGAAACAAGAATACTTACACTGCTGCATATTAAAATAATAGTGTGAGGAACTTGGAGAGACAAATGAATGGCTCAGATTTGTTAAATCCTTTAAGCTGTATTTTGACATTTTTATCTTCTCTAGTGATTAATAGCATTCTGTTCAGTTCATGAGCATGAATTGTTGGAAGGTCTGACATACATCAACATATTTTGAAAGCACTTGAAGAATGCCATACTAAAAAAAGCCTCTTGACCAAATAGTATTATCTCATTATCAGTAGTATTGTTAATATTCCAAAATTAATAAGTGACTAGGGCTATTGTATTTCAGGATTTCTTGGCACAAGAGTTTAGCAAATATCTTATTTCGATGTATAAGTTTAAATAAGGTTCTGACCTGGAAATAATTCAGCTCTGTGAATGTGTCAGATTTTTTTTCAATTACTGTTAGAACACTGGGCTAATATGGAGTTAGATATGCAGTTAGAGGTTTAAAGCATTACCCAGTGAAACCTAGTTGGGTAATAAATTCATTTGTTTACCATTTCATCTCAAGAAAATCCTCTCATAAGGGATCAATCTAAAGGGTGTGGATGCACTCTTTAGTGTTCAGTCAGATTATATTTTTATTCCCATCATGTTTGACTACATGACCTCCTGAGATCCCTTCCAACATGAATTATCCTATGATCGTAAGTTGTATTTTGTGCTTTAGTTTAAAGATTTCAAGGGGAATATAAAATATATTCTAAATATTGTAAATTGTTATAGTTGTAGTTATCAATTTGCATTTACTTGAAAATGACATTTTGTTGGAAATTGCTAACAGTTGTTAACAATTACTAAAAATTAGGACTGAACGTTTTTCTTGTGGGAAAATGTGCACCTTCATTGGCTTGAAATCTGCATTGATTTATGAAAATAGAGAATTTGCTTCACAGCTTTACTTATAAAATACTGTCCTTTTTTTTTTTTACATTAACTAAAGATGATATTGATAACTCTCTCTCTCATACCCTTTGAATTACTGTGAATGATATTTTAAAATACCCTTTTCTGATTTATAATTATTTCCAAGGGAAAAAAAATAGAGTATTTTCTTCTGCTTTACTTGAATCTGCTAGAAGTTAATCTGTCCTCATGCAAAAGCTAGTTAACTTATGAATAAGATAACACATTTTCTTTAGCCTTAGTGAGAATGCAACTACTATTTGGCTGTAGGAAATTGGTGTAAGTGTGGTGAAAACAGGGAGAAAAAAAGAACAACTATGTGAGCACATTTAGTTGTTGCCCACACACAAGAACACACGAGCATGTGCCTGAGCTTCCAGTGCAGAATTTGTAGTGCTCAGCTGGCAATGTAGACAAGTGCCAAAGCCAACTAATTACTACAAAAGTGATGGCTGATCATGGTGTTTTCTCTTTCCAAAGTATGATTGGTTTTCTCTAAAACGTCTCTTGTTTCCTTTTCCAGTCAGAGTGGTGGTCAAAGTGGAGCTGGAAGTAAGTTCTACATATACTTTTTGGGGAGCATTGTTTCTGTGTATTGCTTACCTTCAAATTCAGACATCTGCAGCTTCCAAATAATTCAGTAATTATCCATAAGCATGCTAAATGTTAGCTAACAGGCAACCAACAAGGAGGTATAGTGGTCAGATTAACTTACTTTCCACCTACGGGAATGTGGGCAAGAAAGTTTTGTCTTCAGATACTGTGAATCAGAAGCATGCCAAAAGATGACAAAAGTTTAATTTTTCTTTTGTGAAGGTAAATCATCCCACAAAACAGCACAGATATAATTGGCACAGTATTAACATGACCAAGAGGTTTTGTGCAGGAGAAATCCCATTCTGAAATAGCCAGTAATACTACCGATTAAAGCTGCATTTTGCTGACAGAGTTAAGGGGAACTTCAGTTTCAGCCATGCTCTGGAGTCCTAACCAGTATGACTGCAGCAGTTTCACATTGTCAACACACATTCAAACCCAGTTTCCCCTTTGGTAGCACATATATTTATGTAGCAATCTCTGTTGATCACAAGAGCATAGCTCATCTTCTCAGCTTAGAGTTTAGCTACTATTCATGGCAGAAGCATCCCCTGGCAGTGCTCTGTGAAGCTGCTGCCAGCGAAGCACAGATTTCAGTGATTACTCTGACCAGTGGCTAGAATTGGACATGGAAACTGAGGTAACCCTGCACTGAAGGAGATGGGTCTCAAAGGTCAGAATTAAGACCAAAATGAGGAGCTTATGCTGCACTTGTCTCTGGCTTAGGTGGATAAACACTAGATGTGACTTGCTGAGAGTGTTGGTCTGACATCTTCAATCATCACTCAAATCACACACAAAAATGTAAAAGTCATCAGTCATCATAATGACTGGGCCAAAACCAGCCATTTAGAATTTCAACAAATACAGTGTGAAAGCCTTTGTTTTCTGTATTTATGCTCTTGTGATTGGCAGTGCTATGTTAAATGCTGTGGATGGCATTCCCAACTGGGGTAAGCCTAAATCACTGTTTTAATAAATAGGCTGTGCCAGTTTACATGAAGATTTCATTTGCTAGGATATTGCACAAATGACACACACATTTGACATACTTAAGAGGCCAGTAGTGAATACCTTATTCAGCAGCAATAAATATAGATGCATTAATTCACTGTTTGATCTCTTAAAGGAATGTTCCCTCCTCCTCCTTCTGATCAAGAAATTTATGATGGGATTGATGATGAAGACACTGTAACTAGGTAAGTTTTTATATCATTTAAATAAATTGCTTCTTTAACAGAATGTTTTTATTTCAGTTTTTAGTATTTTTGAATTAGACACAATAATTAGCAAGTATTAGGATGATGACCAAGTGGATATACAACAGGATGGATTTGTGAAGCTAAAAAAAAAAATGCTTCTCTGGTCTTCTGGAGAAGTTTTGTTCTGCAATTAATTTTGGTATGTCAGCAAAAGCAGCTGCAATCATGAAAATCTCCAAATCCCCAACTAGATGGAATAGCTCTGAAAAATAACAAGTGTTAGCTTGCTGAGTAACAACATACAAACAGTAAGCCACTAGATTAATATCTATACCTACAAATATATCTCATTGTCTACAAATGACCTAACATACATATTTCTAGCTTAGCATTTTGGTGTTTAGCGTTTCGTTAGGTGTCCTCACTTTGTGGTATATACACTTTGGCATTAATAAGAATTACGTGCATCAATGGAGAATTGAAACTGGGCCTTTTAAAAAGAATGTTACATTTTACATTGTGATAATTGCATCCATACTCCAAAGGTCTGTATCACAGGATGAAGATAAGAATGGTATCTGGTCCTGGGGAATCTTGAAGAGACTAAAGGTCAAAGATGACAAAAAGAAAAGTGTACGAGAAAAAGCAGCCAAAGTCAATGGGGCAGAAGATAATGGAGATTTGTTGTAAGAGACTGTCAGGAAATCACAGTGCACATTAACTAATTCTAATAAAGCATTGATCATAAGCTACTAACATGTTCTCACAGCAGCCTAATGAATCATGCAGCGAAATGCTGCTCAGGATGGTACTTTTCTGCAAAAACACTGACCTCCTTTCTTTTCACCTGTATAATATAATTACTCTCTTAACAAGCTGTATTTGTTGCATGTGTAGTAATTAAAATATATTAAAAAAAATTTTGGTGAAGAGCACCAAAATAATCCATCATCCCTGTGCCACTTTGGTGATGTAGGTTTCCTGTATCCTCAGTTAAAATGTACTTTGCTCATCAGTACAATGTAGCTTCAATAATCTGGTAAATCTAGTCCCACTAATCTAAATTTTATGAATAATATTCCAAACAGAAAAAGGCAAAGATTATCTTCTACTCATCTTGCCCAGAGGTTAGATCAGCAACTGGTGTTTTTACCACCATCTTCTCTCATTCAGTTCTGAATGAGTTTACTTCAATTCAGTGGCAAAAATATATTTAGTCCATGAGTATTGTTGGTGTCAGCAGAGCTTCAAAACATCTGAAGGTTACTTGGAGCCCTTGTGTTGCAAGTTTTTTAAATTATTTAAATTATGCAAAAGCATATTAATGTGATATAAATACTTAATTAGTATCTTTTTCTTTCCAGTATCTCTTCTTCAACAAAGCAGTTTGGAAAAGGTAATTACTAGCCTATTGTTCAGTCTCCGTATTGAGTCCCAATGCTTTTTTCTGTATACATTACTCTCTATCACGCAAGTCACAAAAATATATCCAAGGAAGGAAACAGGATTTCCCATTGCTTACCCAGTTCCAGTGAAAAATTTTCAAATATTGTGACTGATTTGGCTACAGATGAGGAGATACAAATGTGTAACAAGCTCTCTAGAAAACAATTTAATGTATTTATAAAGAAGTCATGATTTTTCTGTGTGAGATTTCCACTAGTTCATTTTATTTGACATTAAGTATGAACAGATTCATTTGGAAAGAAAAACTTAATGCAAGACTTCAAAAGTAAAAAGTGATGCTTATTGTTATTTTTATCACTTGTAGTGTCTTTGTAAGATAATATATATTCATAAATATCAGCTCAGCCATGGAATAAAAAGCAAGTTCTTAACAATTTTTGAGGCTGTTGCCTGAACTGGGTTCTAAACCTTTTTTCTCCTACTGTGATTATTCTAGCTATTGATTTGCTGAGTAGAACAATTGCTTCCTCTCTACAAATATGCTGAATATGATTCGAAGTATATTCTTGGGGTAATAATTCTTTTCACTGCTTTGGCATTGCAAGATGGCCTAAAAACAAACATAATTGTGACTCATATCCACTTGTAAGCAATATTGTATTGAACAGAGTGCCACAGAAGTGCCTGAGTGGATATTAACATAAAACCCCAAAAATACACTTTGATGCAACACAGTGGGAAATGGACTAATTAAAATGAAGATTAAAGGCTATTGCATTAGCCAACATGTGCTAAAACTTGCTTCAGCTTAAGAAGATTAAAATATCAGTGAATACCTATTATTATTAATAGAGTCTTATTCTGAAAAGGTTGGCTGCTCTTTGTTTTGCACAGAACATTGTGTAAAACAGAGAACCCACAGTTACTATAGACGATAAATGGCTACAGTACTTGCCACAGTTTCTTGTCCACTTAGCTACACTACCATAGATTGTAACACAATGTATTTGCTACTCAAGGATCACATAATAATTATTCATTCTTTTAAACACTATTGTTTCAGATTGTGGAGACAATGATATTTATGATGACGTAGATTCTTCAGACTTCCCTCCTCCACCACCTGAACTCAAGCAAGTGAAAATGGGAATAACTTCCTTGATTAGAAATCTGTAATACACTGTGAAATATTTTCAAAGTATTTACTAGAAGCAGATTGCTATTAAATTATGATTTATTTGGTAGTGTCAGGTTTTGTAGTTCTCCTAACCCTACTGTTGACAATGGCAGTTGAATGCTCCCTGCCTCCATTCTCAGATTGAAATAATAGACTATAGAATAAATAAGCATTCTTCAAATTTCAACAAATTCAGTTCCTGATGGGCAAAAGGTAGAAATGAATGCATGGCCTAAAGGTACTCATTGTAGATTCTCTGCATGCAGTCTTTTTCCTATCAAAATTTGGGGACTGTTAGAATAAGTACTTGATCCCAGCTGCTGTAGTATTTTAAGAGAAAAGGCATTAGTGTCCTGTGTTGTAAGTATGAAACACATCTGGAGGTCTAAAGTTCAACTTGGAAAACTTATATCCCTGGACCAGGAAGTCATCACCATCTCTGGAGCACAGATGCATCTGTGAAGATGACTGCAACATGTCTCATTCTGTTGTCACTAACTCCACTCAGGTGGAGCTACAGAGTGCACTACAATAATCTAGTCTAGGGGCATTAAAACAGAGAAAGCTCTTTGAACTGTATATCCAAAGAAGTGGCTCTCCTAACCAAAATCTAGGTTAGTTCACACACTCATATACATTAATCTACTATGTTTGGTAGAAGTTAAGTTCTCATTGCTGTACCAGATAGATACTTCAAATAATTGGCCATATTCACTTATGTGATAGATAATATTAACATCAGAACTCATTAAAAGAGAGAAGTAGGAAAGACAACCCCAACTTTTAATTTCTTTTGAAGTCATATGTATTATCCATATTAGTTTTATAAACCAACAAAAATGCTATAGACACATGAAGGCAAATGCATTTTCACTAAAATTATCAGAGAAGTTGTCAATACCTTAGATATGTTGCTAATTTTGTTTTTATCTATAACGTCTTGTTTTAAGTTCATCAAAATCAGCAAGCCTTGGAAAACATAAATCAGATGAAAAAGACGCACAAAAGTTTAAAAAGATGGAAAGAGAAGAAAAAGAGTTCAGAAAAAAGTTCAGAGTAAGTTTTGTTCACATAAAATATAAAGATTTATGTACCTGTATGATCTCCTCTAATTTGTATCCCCTAATTTGTAAATAACCCATTATTTTGCCTTTGAGAAGTAAAGTATTACTACTTGTAAAAATAGTGAGCATTTATAAGTCCAAATGGCAAGCATGGGCACATGCTACATAGCATAAACAATTATTTGCCTAATTTTCAAAAGTTCAGTAATAGATGGGAATATATTGGTCTAAAAATGTATTATCAATGTGGATGGTTTTTAACCAGCATCTCTTTATTTGATTTTTGCAGTTTGAAGGTGAAATTAAAGTTCTCTACTCCACCACCACAGTCCAGGATTTGCCCCAGAAAAGATGGGGACCTAAAGACTTACAAGTTAAACCAGGGGAGTCTCTTGAGGTTATAGAAAGCACAGATGATACCAAGGTCCTGTGCAGGAATGAAGAAGGAAAATGTAAGTTTTATTAATAAGTTTTAGTACAAATAAAATTATCAGAGAATAATTGAATAAAGACGTGTGAAAAACTGTCTTCCCTGTCATACTAAAGCAGAGCCTAATACTTTTCTTTATCCTTGCCTGGTAGTTGATGAGATAGATATTTTTATTTTATTATTGTGTTTTAAGAGCAGCTTGCCTTAAAAAAATTAAAACTCCAACAGACAAGAGATACCAAATGTGAGAAAAAGGACAACTTAGTCATGTAAATCTTGCTTTGCATCAACTAAGAGTAGCAGATGATTCAGTTGCTTCTGTCTCCCTCTATTTGTCAAACAGACTATAGCTGTGATATCCCACAGAACCTAGTAAAAGTTAAATCCTTGCTGCACCTCTGGGAAGTACTTGCCAAATTATTGCAACCAAGGGAAAATCAATGACAATAGTCTTACTTTGGGTTGCCAGAGTTTAATCTTTTCAACAGGCTGGGGGTGGAACTGTTAGGAGTCTTCCCCTCCCAGCCTTAAGCTGATCCAAGTCCTTTTTGGCATCCCTGTTTGTTTTATGAGCTGTACGAGGCTTTTCAATGTTTCTTTGAAAACCTTGGCCAGGCTGTGCATTGGCAGAAGTTTTTGCATTTTTTGAGAATTCTGGACCATCTATTGTTGATTCTGATTTCTTAATGTGCTTCTCTTATAGTACTTCTCAAATCTCCTAGTCAAAATTCACTTTGTGTAGGAACAGACTACATTCAAAGTAGTCGCATCCTACCAATCCCCTTCACTTTTTATCTCTGACCTATGAAGAAGACAGTCCAATGCTATAAACCTCTGAAGGGGATTCAGTCACTTCTATTTTTTTTCCCTTCCATACTCAACTCATACAGCCTGGAGTATAGCCTTCTTTCTGGCAGGCTTGCAGGGTGAGGAGGAATTTCTTGCATAACAATAAATACGTTTTTCAAAATATGGATCGCACTAGTGTAGTCACTTCCCAAAGAGCTTCTTTCAATGCTGCATTTTTTGACTCAAGCTAATAACAAAGCAGAAAGTAGTTCATGATGGCTGTTTTCCTCACGTAGACTTCAAAGCCTTTCAAACAGTGATAGGAGCTACTGCTTTGCTGTGCATAAAAGAGCAAACAAATAAAAATATCCTCCCTGAAAACCTCTGAATAGATCTCTGACAATTTTCACATTAATTAGTGAAGTATGAATCTTACTTTAGTTAAGTGCATGACAGTTTTGGTTATTTGCTCTAGTTGCTCTAGTTCTTCATATCTTGAAGCTATGATTTTACATTTTGAAGGCCAGATAGACTGAAAATCAACAAATAGAGATGTTTTTGTTACTTTCTTGCACATGAATTCTTCCATTTAAATTAATTTATGAAGCACTAACAGTTAAACAAAATTACAAATTATATGTTTTAAGCAAGGGCTGATGATCTTAGGGATGTATTCTGCTATCACTTATTTGAATTGTTATGAAATTATTTGAGATTTCAAATGTGAAATAAGGAACTGATTTTTACCTTCTCAAATTCCTTCTTACTATTGCCTTGGTCTGACCCACGTACCTTTCAAAATACACAAACAACTTCAATTAATTTTCACAGATATTGCTTAAACATTAGGATATAAATGGGCTTCATTGCCTGAAAATGTAAGTTGTGTCTTCTCCAAGCTTCCTTTACACTGTCAGAAAGCAGCTGGCCTGATGTGTCATAGCTTTCAGTGGGGATAAGTAATGAAGATGAAGTGTGCTGACCTGCTGCCTTATTCCCTATTATGGAAGCCACATAAATATAAATAAACTGGTTAGAAACTGAAACTTTGGATGTACAATTATGAATTAGTAAGTTTGAAAGAGTAGGAGATCAGCGGGGTCTGTATCTCCCACATATTTAGGGGCTAGGGACTGTCAGAAGAACCTAGGTTTTGTTTTGCATTGGTAGGAGGACTGGCAGATGCGCGTCTGGCTTGCAAGCACACTGTGTACACCACAACTATAAGCAAAATAATTTTGCTTTCATGTGTTTCACAGGAGAAAATTAAAAGATGAAACAGAGAAGATTAGATTAGCCAAATGTTTTTAAATGATTCCCGGTGAGACTTCAGGAGTCTTGAAAACTATTGGACTCTGCTTAAAGAGAATTTTTAAAATATGACCTCTTTTTAAAAAAATATTTTCTATGCCTTTATCCCAGATAATAAAATCTGAGGAAAGACAACCAGGCTAAGAAGATCCTGAACAGAGAGAGCTTTAACTATGTATACCAACCTGCAATCAGCCTTAGAGAATATGCAGGTGACTGAAAATCTGCAGCATTGGGTTCTTTGACTGAAGATTACCTTTTTAACACTTCTAGTAGGCAAATGTTATAATGGAATTTATGTAACTACCTATGTTACACAAATAGTATGTAACTATGTTACTATGTAACTATCAAATCTTCATGACCCTGAAGATAGAAATACAGGCAAATGAAGCAAATTTCATCTTACACAGCTGCAATGAAATATTAAATGCATATAACTTTTTTCATTCATGCAGATTAGTGTAAAATAAAAAGTAATTCCTTTTTAGGCAGCCTTAAGCTCTACCACAAGACAGACGTTTTCCTTAAAAATGCAGTGTTCTTAATGTATTATGGCCTTCACAGGGCAAATCACTAATCTACTTTTTATACAGCAATTAATACAGCATATTCTGGAAAAAAACCTGTATTTAAATTTGAGACTTATAGCACTATCTGATATCTACCTATTTTAAGATGGAAAGATGCCAAGTTAAAATGAATTATGCAAGCATTTTTTTATGAAGGAAAGCTTTACATAAGAATTTGTTATTTATTACTATTAACAGAACTATTTGGGATATTAGTCTTGTCAGATAACTTTTACAATATTCCATACAGGATTCATAGGACATTTTTATATATCAAAACATTGCCCAGTTGAAGACTGTGATAATTCAGCAGTATTTGGGAACAGAACTAGCTCTTTGTGTGTGTCTGATGCCAATTTACGAGGGAAGGTTTCCCCTACTTGTAAAGCTACAGTTCTTGAAATGGGCAATTTCAGTTAAAATAAAATTAGAGCTTGGATGTTAAAAAGGCTTAACACAAAATATGAGATTCTTTAGATGGGAATTACTGTGCATTTAAAAAAGAAAAGATACTTTCATGTCTTATGCATCAGAAAAGAAAAATTCATTTGAAGAAGGAAATAATTCCTTAAGGTGATCTGGGGATTCAGTTAGACTAAGCTGAAGGATCACCACCAGAAATACTAGCAGAAAACTGACATTTTGGGTAATATATAACAGTTCCCCTAAGTAGATGGAGCAGTTACAGCTCAAGAATTCAAGGAACTTGACAAGTCAAAGTAGTAAATTTATTCTAAAACACATGAATTGTGTATGAATTACTAAAACCCTGCCATTTTAGTGTGACCATTTAAGCTTCCTAATGAATAAAAGAAATAAACAATTTCAAATATAACACAAGGTCACATTTCTTCTTTAGAACTGTCCTAAATTTGTGCCAACATACTAAAGTTTACCTACAGATATGTAATTATTGTTATGGCTTTCTCTTTCTTTCTATATGTAATACCAATTGACAAGTAATTCAATAGATACCTTTTACTAAAGACAGCAAGTGTTTTTTTCAAGAGATTAAATATATTGAAGAAGAATATGTATAGTTTATCTGATTTCATGAGCAATGCAACAGAGTAACAGAATAATTCACTAGAGAGTAGCGTTTCTAAGGTATTTCCATTATCTATACAAACAGTTCTTATCAATATGCTTATTAAAAAATTTTCAACAATTTACAGTTTATGATAATTAATTGGTGTATATAACCTCAAAGACTTTTTTGTCCCTGTAGGAAATAATACATATTTCTCTTACTTATTATTATATATTTTATCATGTGGTGGTTATTATTACACCATATTTTTGTGCTGTAGTTTGTGAACTGTAGTATATTTTGTGTTAATATCTATTGTTTCACACCCTTCTCATGCAAACAGGAAACTAAAATACAAGATGAAAACCTAATCTTGCATAACCTACATTACTATATTCTCCTTTCAGCACTGTGTACACTTTTGTACACAATAGAAACTATTGCAATGAAACAAGAGAAATTATATTTTATTAATATGTAAAGTTCCTGGCACAGCAGACATGTAACAGGTCTTGGAGCTACTGTAATATCCTGATTCCCTATCTAACCCACCATGTTATACTACATAAGCAGATGAGAATAATTAACACTAAAATTAGACAGAAAAATTTTCCTCATGTACATTTCCATTGTACATTGTTACCCAACTATTATGTCTACCAATCTTAAATATCTAAAAGAGAAAAATTGCATTTCAGTAGTGCTAGCAACAGAAGAAATAACATGCATATTTCTATTTAACTTAAATACATATATATTTCAATTTTACAGATGGCTATGTTCTGAGAAGCAATTTAGTTCAGAAGTAAGTAAAAAGATCTTTCAAAATCTTTTTGAAACCTTTTTATATAACACTCAATTTTGTTCTAAACAGTTTGTTAAAAAAAAAAAGTGAAATGTAATTATTTTAGTATGTCATTGTAATCCTGCAAATTGATTTATTTTTACCAAGTTTTGATTTCTCAGGAACTGGACACATGCTGGAAATTTTCCATGGCCCCATTCTCTATTGCTCAACCATAAACTCTAGTTTAAACCATGAAAAATTAGATAAATTAAGCATTATTGGTAACAGAATCTATTACTAAACTGCACATCAATGTGATTAAGTGTATTGATGCCATTTTCAAATGTTCAACTAAAATGGACCAATTTTTCTTTAGGTTTATTTTTATTTTAGTCTTACTGGAATTGAGCAGATTTGGCTTAGTGTTGCTCTAAATATTTGCGTGGAGTTCAGTATTTAGGTTTTAATCCAAAATCTTCTAATCAGACAAAGCCTCTTGATTTCCTTCAATGGGCTTTATGTCAGACCCTTAAATATCAATTCAGATGTCACTTTTAGAATTGAGGCCTGCAAACACTTATACACATGTTTAACATATATATAAATAGCCTTATTGGCTTCTATGGGCCTGTTCATGTATTTAAGTGACATATTTTGAAAATTCCTATTCATGGAGAGTATACCATTCATCGAAATTACCTAAATTAATTATCTAAAGAGCAGCTTCCCCAAAACCATTATAGCATTGCCAAGTACAGAAGCAAATAAGAATTTCAAGGGCATACTGATTTTTTTTTTTTACTCATCTTTTCTGGTTTTCATTTTAAAAAATAAAAAAATATTTCATTTTTTTATGGAAAAAGCTCTATGAGTTTGTTAGAATAGCTACTTAAAAACTTAATGAAAAAACCCAATGTTTTCATAAAATAAATCTTTCATGTTAGAAAGGTTTCCGGCTCTACCCTTCACTGAAAATCCTTTGACCTGACCATCTTGCTCAACGCTGTTCTGTTACTATAATCGTTGCACTTTCTGAATTAGCAAATTAATTACTTGATAGTATGTCTGCACCATACTGCTACACTATTTCGTATCTGCATGCAAATAGTAATATATATCTGATGTCTCAATTTTTCATACATTATTTTTCTTTTTTAACTTACAGTGATGGAGAGATTTACGATGATATTGGTGATGGTATGTTGAGCATTTCAAACAATACAATAATTATATTCAATTACACTAAATAACTTCATCCTTGAAGTAGTCGAAGTACTACACAATATTAATATTTTTGCATTTTATTTTCATTTCAGATTGTATCTATGATAATGACTGATGCAGAATTCTGTGCAAGTAAGAGCTTCATTGAAGATCAAAATCTATTTTGGACTTCCTAATTGTGAAAGCAAGAGAAGTCACTGAAGCTAGTTACAAGTTAGTCGGTTACAATCTTCTAAATGTACAAGTAACTTTTTTTAGGATTTCAGAGTTTTGTCATCCCTTGCTTTGAATTGTATCCATATTGCCATTTATCTGAGCAATTAAAATTCAGGGAATATGAGCTGAAGTTAAGGTTATAATTTTCCACTTCCTTTCTACATCTGTGACAGTCCATGTAAAAACAATTCTTCAATTAGCTATACCCAAAGAGGCCAGTTCAGGTCTATGAAGAATACAGAGGACAACAAACTCTGCGAAGAGGTTTTACTTTGTCTCTGGTCTATTAAACACCAGAGACTGCCACTCCGAGGACGACAGTATCCTGAAATGAAATGCTTCCTTTGGTGATAAATCCTGTTGTGAAAACAGGAAATCAAAAGTGGGCATCAGAGAAGGCAATGCATTGCTGACCTGCCATTCCAACTGCAATAGCCTTAGCTACACTGACATGTACAGCCATCTACCATTATTGCTGAAGTTTCTTTTTCGACATTGTACGAATGATAGAATACCATTTTCTAACATTTATTTGACCATTTTGTAAGTAGTTTTTGACTAATATTAGTAGTAAAATAGTAACAATGTTATATGTGTTACAGCACTCTGAAATATAAACCATAGAAGAGTCTACTTTAGAGTATAGTGTTGCTCAAAATATATTCAGAACATTTAGGTTAAGATTTAATTTCTTTTTAGTTAGAAGATATGTTGCTGTTGTCATCATTAGAGTAATTTAGGCATTAAAATGGAGCTATAAACTTATGATAAACTGGTTGGAAAAAATGTATAGATTAAATAGATGTGTATATTTATCACATCATTTTGATAGTATCTTTTTCTTCTAAATACTATATTTTACACTAGACTTGGCTAAATGAGAGTATAGAAATTAAACATTTCCATGCTTATCCATTGTAGAAACAACATTTACACCTAAAGATCATTGGTGATGCTGTTATCTGAATGAGCAAGTAGCAAATCAAAAATGCACAGATGGATCATAATAATAAATATGACTTTGAACTCATATATCAGAACTCACTGGAAATCAAAAGACATTCACAGTGAACTCCCACTAAAGAGGGTGAGCATGCGCAGAAAATGGAACATGTATTTGTAATCTGTGATGCTTTTGCTGTAGCGCAAGATAATCAAACACCTGTAACAAGCAATGTGCCAGGATCAGTGCAAGCGACTCCTCTTGATAATCAAGTCTCTTATAATCCTCAAGGGAATTATGGTTCACTGTGAAAACCAGTGCAATGTAGCAAGCTAGCAAGTTTAGCCTATAAATATAAAACAATTTTAGCTCTGTTGAAGTAAGTGAGCTTTGGTCTTACCTTCAGCAGAGCTGAGATTTCACCTTACATAAGTGCCTTTTATTGATGGTTCAGAATATAGTCAATGTCTAAGGAGGTTTAATGCTATGGGGATATCAAAATTAATTGTAGAGATAATAGCCTATAAGCTATTTTATACTGTATTTAAAATCACTGATAATACACTGAAAAGCTATATGCAGACTTGACTTTCCTGCTCTACATTTGCTATTCAACAAGCATCCAGGCATACAAATACCAATTTTATTTGTAAACATCAGCACCAGCACCCAAATTTAAAACCTGACCTTGTATATTAAGTACAATTAATATGTGTGGCTATCTGTCTATGTTGCTGTTGGTGGTTTATTGATTTTTCAGGGTCATTCAAGAGGGTATCTGCATCAAATTAGTGATATGCCAGAGAACTGAGAGGGAATGCAGACACTTAGGAATACACAATCACTTGTCAGTTACTAATAGGATAAACAGTTTTGTGCTTTCCACAATTATCTCAAAAAGTTTGTGTTAAATTCTAACATATATGCCCAGTCTTGTTTTAGTTTTTAACATCATGACCAACAAAGGAACCTTCCTTTTGAATATAGTTTATCGTGTGTTAAAGGATTTAAATAAAACACAAACCTCTTTCATTCCCCTGAAAAATAAGTTAATTTTATTATTTGTGAGATTTTTTGGTCTTATATTTTGAATAGTTTTTCCATGTTCTTAGCCTTGATGTGTTGTAGGTACTGTGTTTCCTTACTGATTACACTGACTGAATTGGTCTTATGATACATTAAATTGTTAAAAAAAAATTTTAAAAATCAAAGATATTTTAAGCTAAAAATCTGTGCATTTTTTGCACAAATCAAATATAATGTGATTGTTACAAGGTGTTGAAATGTATTTATAAGGTACTACACACTGAAAAATTACTGGTATTGTGTATTTTTTCTTTTCATTATTTTACCAATGTCATTCACTGGATGCATTTTTTTCCTTTCTTCTGAATAAAAGTGTGCTTTCTGACAAGAAATGTGGGTACACTATCTTCTGCCAAAGTAGAACAACGGTAGCTGAAAAATAACTTCTGGAAATTATCACTGAGCAGTTGACAGAGTGAAAATCAACTTTATTATTGCTGCAAAGGCAGTACAACTACAAGGTGGCATTTGTTTGTCAGTAATTACTATCCAGACAGTGAAATGTAAGCAAAAAATCCTCTAGACAGAAAAATCTATACTTACACAGTTTAATAAAGATTGTGTTTAAGGGTTTCTCACCTGTAATTTATTCTATTATCTTTTAAAAGTCATAAAGAAAGAAAAGGAAAGCTGTCCTCTGTCTTGATATTTTTCCCTCTCCAGACTCAGTCTATAATCCTGGAGTATTTGGCTGTGCATGCTAAAACATTCAGCAGTGAAAACATCAAAATATTGACATAAAAATGAGACTGCAGCATGAACACCCCAGTTAAGGTAAACAGAGCTGGTTTCCATCTGTGTTGTACCTCTATGCTTTCCCAGTATACAGGCTAAGCAAAACAAAAACTGGTAGGGAAAAAAAAAAAAAAAGACTTCTCTAATTCGGGAGCTTTAGAGCATTTCTCTGCTGTTACCGCAGGCTCTGGA
>NW_010288826.1:0-8850 GCF_000700745.2 Antrostomus carolinensis | reverse complement strand
GCATTCCTGTGTAAGAGGTTTATATTCTCGATCCACATAATTGCAGATCCCTTGGCTACTCCTCCCACGGTAGTAACAAAACCCTCCTCTGTGAGATCTTGTTGCATAATCCACCTGGACTGTGAAGATCAGTGCTTTAGTAAGGGAAAGGAAATTCAGTGGGGGAACCTAAATTCATGGTGTGAATTAGATTACCCCTCACCACTACATTACTTCATGACAGACACAGGCGTAGTCAAGTGTGTGTGTATGCATGTGTGCATCTTTGTGTGTCTGTATATTTTATGTCAAATAAGACAACTTCTGAGGAAACTAACAGACCCATAAAAGGGTACCCTTATGACTGCTGCGTAGCAGCCGCAGACCATCCTACCTGGAAAAGCTTTTGCATGTAGCTTCATTAAAGAATAAAGCACTCAAATGCCAGGTGCAAGAAATGAGTTTGTATTTGCACAACCTCAGCTCTGCCTCCTTGTGTGGATGCGTCTTTAACTGTGTGTGCAGTCTACAATTACATGATGGCTCAGTATTTTTTTCCACAGGATCCCCACCTCATTTAGTGCATGGGCTGGATGAGAGCTAACAGAGAAGGCAGTTGTTCAGCCCTGCTCAGGCAGTTTCTGGCCACTCCTTTATTTAGGGCAGATTTTCCCAAGCCTATGCTGCAGCCAGAATTATTAGTTTCTCATGGTATTCAATCACAACGATATCTCAGATTCCCCTGAATAGTAACAGATTTATTATGTGAGACAGGAAAATATTTTATCTCTGTTTTTAATGTAAGAAAGGAAGGCACAAGCAGAGGACAACTTGTGCCACATATCCATTAATCCTGGATATAAAACCAAACTGCTAAAGCTAAATTATATTTTTAGTACTTTCTTCAGTTAGCACTTTCACTATTTTCTTTTTCTTTTATTTGCCTCTACTTGTGGTTAAACACAAAAAGAAGACAGAAGACACCCTGTATTTACAAAGTATTAGTATCCAAAATGGGTATTTTAAATATGTCATGTTTACAGCAGTAATAAGAGAGCAGATAGAGAATACTGATTAAAATTTACTTTTATAAAATTAGACTATATTCTGAAACTTAATAAAACCTGGGCATGAATTCTAGAATTGACTGGTCTGCATTATTATCTCCATTACATAATTTGTTGTCTCCCAAGTCCCATGTTGACAGCAAGTTTGTTGGCATGGTTATGAGTCGGTCTATGGCTTTTGCCAGAATTAAACCCTGATGTGTATATAGTTTGGGGATATTCCAGGCTGAGACACTCAAACCAGTTCTCAAATCATTTATTTATCAGAAGCCTTTCACTAAAACAGCAGCATAACCCTCCAAGCCCTTCACCTCAACTACATAGCCTGGCTAAGAAACAAGGTAGTAGTGCATCTGGAGGGTCATCCTAAGCAGTTTCCAGCATCCTAGCCACCTGGAAGATATGTCTGTGCCACTCAGGTTAGCCACAGTGCTGTGGAATGCCACCGCAACGTGTCCTAGCCTTGTGCAGAGCAGCAGCGTGGTAACCTCAGCTCCCCTTCTTTGCATGAATAGAGCAAAACTACAATGATCTCACAAAGTCTTTCTTCTTTGTGTTTCATTCTAGCTAGCTGGCTCCTGAACATACATAGAATTTGTTAAATTATCCGCCTCCTTCGAAAGCACTTGCAGAGAGAGGATTAAGCTGTTATTAAATGTACAGAGTTTCTTGCTCAAGGCTTTTTATATTGTGGCCCTTGTTGAAAACAATATGGGAAACTGTATGTTTATTTTCTTTCTTAACACACAGACACGTAAATACTGCTTAAACTTAAAATGTTGACTGTTAGGCAGAAAGGAAGTATGCAAAATGTCAACATGGATGTAAATGAAGTGTGAATTAGATGGATACTAAGGGTTTTAATAAACATTATACAATTTGCATTACTTCAGTAATATTGCCAAATCCTACAGCTCAAGCAATAAAAATCAGCACTGGCTTTTTTTTCCCTGCCTTTTAATTCTTTTTTTGGCCTGATTCCTGATTTTCAAGTTCTTAGCAGGAAAAGCTGCCTCCTCCTTCATTTGTGTGGGGGTGCACTTCAGGTGGAAAATGTACACAAAACACAGCCACAGAATCCGGGGCTCCCATCCCCTTTTCTTGCTGACAGAAGGGACAACCTGCCAAACTCCCTTCCTGTCTCCTGCATCTCAGCTTCTTTCATGTTCTCTTGCTCTGGATGATGCTGTCACACACTTTCCAGCTCACACAGGTAAGCTCAGTTTCTGTTTCTTTTCTTTTAATTTTTCCTGTTGTCGTTGCCTCTCACCACCTGAGACGTTCTCTGCACTCTTCTACTTGCTTTCTCGATTACTTCCTGTTCCTTATAACTATTCCTCTCTTCCTTGATCTTCTGACCATGGCGTTCCTTCCTTTGCTTTTCTGCTTCCTTGTTCCTTTCTCTTTTCATCCTTTTAAACTGTTCTCCTTTTTTTTTCCTGCCTCTGGCACTTTCATTTTTATCCCATTTTTAAAAGCTGCTCTGTTTAAATGCTCATTTTTTGTGCAAGATTCCTAACTCTGTGGGTGACAGCAGCAGAGGTTTTATGACTCAACAACCACTGAGAAGACTTACAACTCTTGTATTTTGCATTCTATGCTGTTTATCCCATAGCACTTAAAATCGGGTCAAACATGTTTTTGCCTTCAGTATTTGGGGGAATGTTTTTCAGTACTTAAGTTGGGATGCTGTATAGATAAATTTTACCACGGCCAGCTTAAATTTAAAAAATAATAATAATAAAAAAAATTTTCTATCCCATCCCTTTGTCCACTCGTTTCCATATTTCCAGGAATGTTCATAGCAAGCTACTTGCTACCGGCCATGTAAGAGACTGAAGCCTGTTATAATGATATCCCACCGACTGCTGAATATCTCACATCCAAATATGCCAGTATGGATGCCATGATGTATAACAGCATTTCTATTAAAATATCAGCCAGCCTTTGTGAACCAGTGCCCAAAGAAAATGTTAATGGACTTCTTCAGTTTAAAAAAAAAACAACCATCAAGACTTACAAAAAATAGTTTCTGCTGCCATATGGATTTTGAATTGGATGATGCTAAACTACCCTTAAACACAGCTCCAGTCCTCTTACTGGAGTTTATTTGGACTTAAACACTTCACAGCTGTGGTTTTTTATTTTTTTTTTTCCTCAGATTTAATTAATATGCCAACCATACCCAAACTCAACACCTGTTGCTTTTCACAGCTTCAATAGGATTATGTAGTGAAGAATGCTGTGAAAAATCTTACACGAACGGGTGCCTAAATGTGAAAACGCACTAATTAATAATCAAGTTAGCAACCTGCCCAGTTAATCAGGAAGACCTGTTGCATCACTTCACATTTTGGTTATTTTGCAGCTGTTATTGTTGCTTTAGCATGCTACTTACTGCTATTTTTGCATAATTTTCTGCTATGCATTGTATGTTCATTTTTTCATTTGTTTCATTACTGGATACTAAAGAAATAGCATTTTACCCAGCTGCAATCAATTCAGATTTTTCTTAATAGTTTCTATTTCTAGATAGATTTAAGGGTACTATATTCATAAATTAACTTAGATTACGCTGTTTTTCAAAATCAGAGTAATTCCAGAAAAAAAAAAATATTTACTGAGCAGAAAATTTGGTTAGGAATTATTTTTTCTTTAGCCAAATAATGTTGCTTTTGCAAACTGCATTACTGATACTTAAAATATTATCTATAGAAATCCTTTTACATAACTATATATGTAGAAATACACCTATTGGATTGTATGAGAAAAGGGTAGCATAGGAATATATCGGGAACACACCACATCAGCCAGGATAACAATCACACCTCAAAAAGAAAATCCAGTGGAATGAGCCTCCCTGGGGAGCAAACTGCAAATTTCCCCTTGCTTTTTCTCCAAGCTACTTGGTGAACACAAGACCAAAAGGGATGAATCAAAAAACCTAACACAAGGCTCAAAAGTTCAACAAAAAAATATTCAGCACCCACCCAAACCTATTGGTTACACACTAGGGTCCTCTTCACTTGAATTACTCTGCACTGTCCCAGTCTGAGCAGTTTGGCAACCCACCCCCTGCCTATGACCAAACGGAGCCTAGGCACCATCACTGCACCCATACTAGTCATTTAAAACAGGGAACAAACATCCCTGGGCACTGGACCTCCATGGTCTTTGCTGTCACATTGGCTGAACTGGACAGTTTTGGCTCAGGACTTGTGTAAGGTTGTCCAAAGACGGCCCAGTACGTATTTACAGAATTTCCATGCCAGTGCCCTCCCCAGGCAGCTTCAGCAGCCAGCTGTATTCCCAAGGGAGTAGATGTGTGTAAAATGCAATATCCATGCTTTCACTTTGCACTTGTGTTTCAAGACTTCTGTCCTTCCTGATACCCCAAATTCTGTTAGGCTTTTCAACCAAGCTCTGGCCACATCCACATTTTCTCAGATCCTCTAGCAGGGTCCAGGGTAAAGAGGCATGGTTCCCAGGAGGCAGTTGATTTTACATGCAGGAGGAAGGACATTTCCTATTTCTGCTCATTGCTGTACTACAGAGACACAGAACACAAATCTCAAGAACGGCTCATTAAAGGACTTTGATTTATGTAGATTAAGTGGCAGCTAGTAGGGTGACCTTTTTCCCCTTGTTTCCTTTCCTGCATCCTCTGAAGACTCAGCCTTTTTTCATCTTGCAGCACAACCCTCTCCCTAGCAGATCCTAGCGGTTTCCATTGCACAACAGGCACACAAGCCCTGGGCTGCAGCTGCATCCTCCCACAGATTGCTCTCTGTCACTGGATGGAGATGCGGTGTGCAGGCTCTTACTGCTTTACACCCACTGTGGAGCACTCAGAGGTCCCAGAATATCAGTGTGTGGCTACCCCTGGGCCAGGCATTATGCAAGTCTCCTCTAGTCCCTGTGTGTTACTTCAGAGTGACCACTGGTAGTACAGAGCTCCCTATAACTTAATTTTGTATTATGCATTTGTCCAGCTGCTACAGCTGTGACGATGAGCTGGATTTGATTGTCTCAAAACTGTAGAACTTCTAAACCAAACACCTACCGGCACCTGGTTTTGACCTGACCCTGAGCTGCTGCTGAGCCAGACATTTTTACAGTTTGAGATTTTTTCACATAAGAAAAACTGGATCAAGTGATTCTTACAAGATCAAATGGACAAATCAATATCTGGTTGTCCAAATATCAGTTCAGTCATCTTTGGTGCAGACCAGTTCATCTACCATATTTGGCCTCTGATCAACTTCTGAGATAATTCATTCAGTCAGTGATGTTTTTTTTACACCTTCTTTTTTTACACTTCCATTGCCAGCACTTCTTGGCTGCAGAAAATAGAGCTCATGTCTTATCCTTTCCTAAGCAGTTTGATGGCCTTCATGTGAAGAAAAAAGATTAAACAAATAGAGTGATTGCAAAAATTCTTGCTATTAATACAGAAATAGTAAAAGAAGCAATGTGGGGTTTTTAATCTTTTTATCTCATTCACTAGATTTTTTTCCCCTTGCTGTTTGTCCCATCATCATTCAGGATTTATCATCTATTTAAAGCCAATTTTATGATATTGCAAATTAAGGAAGAGTGTTACAAACATATCTGGGTAATATAAAATGCTCAACAACTACAAATCACTGTAGCCCACTTGAATTCAACAGGTTAACTTATCTGCATAGCTTGATTCAAGTTTATGTCTTTTCTCCTTCTATGTGTATATAAAGGGCAGGCTGCAGCTGGCATAAACTGCACATCTTTATTTATTTCTATGGATTTTAACCAATTCAAGCCAGTCCCGCATACCCATATTTCTTCACCTGACCCCAAAGAAGTGGAAAGCTATTCTCTTTGATCTTTGCATTACTAAATCTTGAAGATTTACAATTCACATAGCAGTATGCTCTACAGCATATTGCAAAACCCTATTCGGCATGTAAAAAGGCTGTCACTGGCAAAATCCCACATGTAAGGGGGCAAAAGGGACAATCTTCTGTTCGGAAAAGGATGGAACAAAGCAGTTCCTTCGTGAGTCCTTTGTATGTACCTGCAAAAATGTTGCTCTAGGGTTAGAAGCCCCTAGTGCTAGAAGCCCCTATCCATCACCAAACATGTAGAAACATTTTAATGTGGTTTCAGGATTAACCCGCCTCTGCAAACCTCCAGATGACACTGGAGGTCTGGAGTTATGTTCTCAGATGTTGTGCTGTGCAGGTGGGAAATGAAGTACACCGGCAGCTCACAGGAAACTCTGGTTTCATACTCTGTCCCCGGCTCTAGGAGAATTACTTATCTCTACAGAGAAGTTATATTCACATAAAATTATAAACTAAGAAGTAAAATCGAACTAGTCTGATTCTCCATTTGGCCACTAAAACATCTTTAATTTGATTTATAGAGATTTGATTTATAGTGATTTAGACACTGAAAGACAAAAATAATAAATGTGAGAAGCTGCCTTACGCTGAATCAGCAGTGGTTTGTGACACAGACAAACTATCAGACTAGTGAAGAAGTTCATTTTCTCTTTGGTATTAATTTCCCCCTTCAAATGGACAAAATAGCTTTTTTTTTTTTTTCCCCCCTCTCCATGTTTCTCCCCTCCTGCATAATCAGAGGCAACAGAGGCTGCTAAAAATGTGTAGAAAATTTGATAGGTAAGGAACCTTTATTTTTTTTTAATTAAACTTTTGTGGTTCTTTCCCCATGTTTCATGGGAGCACAGAACATGAGAAAAGCTCCAAAAATAGATCCCAAAATGTCCTCTGCTCTCACAGGGTGAGGACTCCTCATACTAGCAATGACCATGACATTTTAAGGGCCGGGTTCACTTTGCAGCAATGGTTGGTTTTGGGGTGTTTGTTTGTTTGTTTTGTGGGAGCTCCCATGTACCTAAGTGGTAGTTAAGGCTAACGCAGACTTGCTGTTTTCCATTTCAGCATAACAAAAACTTAAAAATCTAATATTACTTTTTTTCCCGAGTTGTGACAAATCTTAGTTACACCTCAAACTACCTTCAATGTAGCCTTACAACCGACATTATGGTATTATTTTGTGTGTCATTATCAAACACAACCTCAATTTTCTCTGTGTGATTCAAATATAACTAGGGGAAAAATAAAAATAAGGAGAAAACTGGAGCCCAGAGAGTTAAGTGAAATCTTTTGATTATTAAAGGGTGTCTGCAGGAGCAAAGCTACAAAAGAGTACTCTGAAGTTTAAATATTACTTCTTTCTTTCTCTTGTTGGAAGAAGATGTTCTGGTTGGTTCTTTTAAAATATATTGTGTCTTTCTGACTTTGTGTCTATGAGGGAAAAAATAAGTGCTGCATGGCACTAGTATTTAGCATGCGGGGGCAAAGTATTTCACATGCAGATTACAAGTTCAGATCCGATCCAGAAGTTTAATAGCGGGCCAAGGCTTAGCGATGCTTCAAAACTTACGTGAAATTAATTAGTCCCAGCAGAACTTGTAGCAAACAGGATACACCATTACTACCACAAGCAAAGGTAATTTGGCATTTTCAGTAAGTCAAGGGTTCCCTGGACATACCATGTTTAAGGGCAGTCCTGAGGCATATTGATGAAACTATTTAAGCAAGTTTGATACGTTTTGGTCCTGTGTTATGGATGGCTGAGATTTTATTGCTTAGATCTTTTAATTTGGAGAACCTGTGATTCTTCAAGAACATTAGCTTCATATTTAATAAGCAAAAATCAAAATAGGAAAGTTGTTGAAAATGGCATTTTAAATTAAATATACTTGACATAATCCTATTAAAGCAAGATTCTTATATGTGTGTCAAGAAGTCATATGCCAGAAAGTTTTTCTCCTCTGGCTTTACAAATAATTATTTTAACTCCTAATGAGTATTCATGTTTTAGAAGTGCACCAATCAGTGTAAAAAACTAATTTACAAATTTTGAGATGAAACTTAATGTTCATTAATATTTAAAAACATATTTTGATGAGTAATACAGAACCTGAATTGAAAGATCCCAAGAGAGTGGAGAGAAAACTCAAGACTGGAAAATGATTGACTACAAAACAGGAAAACAATTAACTGAGCTTGTGAAACTATTTTTATACAGCTAGGGACTTCTACACTTCAATTTGATTACCATTTGCTGGTGTTGTTCCTGAGAATTTGGGAAGTCTGGGTACAAGAACTTGCCTTGGCTACAGCTGTCCAAAGTCTCAGGACATGATGTAAGGTTATTATCTGCTTTAGGATTTGCCTAAAAAGGACAAGAACAAGTATATACAAGTACACTGTTTCTTGTAGTAGGACTTATTTTCAGGTTTTTATATATATACTTATATAGTTACTTTTTAGGCAAGTTTAACAAATACTAAGGTAAGAAATAGATCAACACTTGAGACTGCAGACAGACCCACTGCCAGTAAATCCAGAAAGCAGTGAAAATATATTTTTTCCTGTTTTTAATTGCTTCACATATTAAAATGCAGAGCGCAGAAAACATCCGCTGTACAAAGCCAATGGTCATGGCATATCCGCATGAATTACCATCTCATCACAAGACAACTGCAGCTTAAAAGAGGAAAATTAAGCGGGAAAACCTCACAAAAACAAAACCAAAAGAGAGAGAGAAAAACAAAGAAAAGTAATTTCACTTGACAGACCAAAACCTTCACATGTGGTGACAGAACACTTATGTAGGAAGCCAGTTCCCAGCAGGGCAACCTCAGGAAAATGAGGCGCAGCGGGGGCGGAGGAAAAGCCCCCTCAGACGCTCCCTCCCTCGGCCTTCCCTTCCCTTCCCTTCCCTTCCCTTC
>NW_010288825.1:0-5613 GCF_000700745.2 Antrostomus carolinensis | reverse complement strand
CAGAGCAGGGATGGACCCCCAGAGTGGGAGTGAGGAGGTGCTGGACCATAGACCCGTCTGCAGCCCATGGATGTCCCCATGTCAGAGCCAGGAGCTGAGTCCCAAGAGGTCCGTGACCCCATGGGAAGCTCGTGTTGGAACATCTTGTTTCTGGACTTCCATGCTGGGAAGAGCAGCAGAGGTGAACTGACTGAACCCCCATTCCCTGCCCCCTGTGACGCTGGAGGGGGGAAGGTAGAGAAATGGGGAGCAAAGTGATTTGAGCCCGGAAGGAAGGGAGGGGTGGGGGAAGGTGCTGTCAGATGTGGTTGTTGGGTCTCACTGTGCTGCTCGGATGAATGGCAACAAATTAAATTGATTTTTCTTCCCCAAGTTGAGTCTGTTTTGCCCATGACCATAACTGGTGAGTGAGCCCTCCCTGTCCTTCATCCTAATCTGTGCCCCCTTTGTTGTGACTCCCATCCCACCTCAGCGGTGGGGGCAGTGAGTGCAGGACCACATGGTCCTACTGTGGGTTAAACCACAAGAGAGGGCAAAATAGAGAGTTACTTACACAGCTGAGAAACCCTGAGCTTACTCTTAGTCTCTTTAAACCATCACTATTTCTGGAGAGAAATGGGCAAGACAAGCAGTAGAATCACAACCCTGGTCTTTTAGGAAAGCAGATTTTGGTTTACTCTGGAATCTTCTTGGCAGGATCAAGTGGGAGACTGCCCTAGAGGGCACGGGGCCCAGGGCAGCAGGTTGATCTCCAAAAACAACCTTACTCTAAGAAAAAAAAAAGCAGTCTGCTCTGATGTACAGGAAAATGAAGCAAGTGTGGCAGGAGGCCAGCGTGGATGTACCAGGGACTCCCAGCTGAGCTCCAACACAAAAAGGAAGCGTACGGAACGTGGAAGCACAGATGGGCTGCCCAGGAGGAGTACGGTGACGTTGCTTGAGCACGGCAAGGCCGGTGTTAGGAAAGCCAAAGCTCAGCTGGAGTTGAAACCAGACAGGGAGGTGAAGGTTAAGAGGAAAGGCTTCTGTAGGCAGGCTGGCAGCAAAAGGAAGGCTGAGGAAGACATGAGTCCACTGCTCCATGGAGCAGGAGACACCGTGACAGAGGACATGGAAAAGGCTGAGGTACTCATTGCTTTTCTTCCCCGTGTTTTTCACTGATACATCTGCCCTGTGGCTTCCCATTTCCCCAGGCCTAGGAGCAGCCTGTGGGAGTGACCCAATACCCAGCACCACTGTCCGTCAGGTAGCACTGGGGCCAACTGGACATACTCAAGTCCACAAGACTAGGTGGGATGCAATGAAGGCTGTGGAGGAGCTGGCCAATGTCACTGTGAGGCCACTCTATCATCTTTAAAAGGATATGGTGATCTAGGGAGGTTCTTGATAACTGGAGATGGGTAGATATCACAACTATCTTCAAGGAGGACAAGAAGAAAGATCCAGGCAATGAAAGGCCAGTCTGCATAACCTTAGTCCCTGGGGAAGTGATGTAGCAAATCCTCCTGGAAGCCACATCCAGCCACATGAAGGACAAGAAGGTGACTGTGAACAGCCAGCATGTATCTACCAGAGCAAACTGACTTCTTTCTACAATGACATGATTGTCTGTGCGGACAAAAGAGGAGATGTGGATGTTGTAAATGTTTTGCAAAGCTTTTGACATGTTTTCCTCTAGAATCCTTACAGTCAAATTGGTGAAATATGGCTGGAGAAGTGGACTACAAGGTGGGTGGAAAGTTGGCTTGGCCATTGGCTCAAAGAGTGATCAGTGGGTACAAAGTCCAACTGGCTGCAGGTTACTAGTGGCAGCCCTCAGGGATGGATACTGGGGCCAGTACTGTTTAATGTCTTTTATTGGTGACCTAGATGAGGTGATGGGGGCAATCACAGCAAATTTGCAGACAATACGGAAGTACGGGTGAATGATCATAGAACCACAGAATCATGGAATGGTTTGGGTTGATGGTTTAAAGATCATCCAGTTCCAACCCCCCTGCCATCAGCAGGGACACCTTCCACTAGACCATGTTGCTCAAAGCCTCATCCAACCTGGCCTTCAACACTTTCAGGGAAGGAGCAGCCACAGCTTCTCTGGGTACCCTGGGCCAGTGTCTCACCACCCTCACAGCAAAGAATTTCTTCCTAATATCTCATCTCAATCTCACCTCTTCCAGTTTAAAGCCATTACCCCTTGTTCTGTCACTCCCTGCCCTTGTCAAAAGTCCCTTCCCATTTTCCTGGAGCCCCTTCAGGTACTGGAAGGCCGCTATAAGATCTCCCTGGAGCCTTCTCTTCTCCAGGCTGAACAGCCCCAACTCTCTCAACCTGTCCTCATAGGAGAGGTGCTCCAGCCCTTGATAAGTTGGAGGTCAGGGCTTCTATGCAGAATGTCCTAGATGGGTCGGAGGAATTGATTCACAGGAACTTCATGCAGTTCAACAAAGGCAAATATAAAGTCCTACACCGGAGGAGAAATAGCTTTACTGGAACAGTAAAGGTTAGGGGTCAACAAAGGAGCCTAATGGAAAAAGACTTGGAGGTCCTGGTGTACAGCAAGTAGAACGTGAGTCAGTAGAGTGCTCTTGCAGCAGAGAAGGTTAACCACATACTGGGCTGTGATGAACAAGAGTGTGGCCAGTAGGTCCAGGGAAGCAGTTCTTCCCCTCTGTTTGGCACTTGTGAGACCACAGCTTTTTTGAGCTCCCCAGTATAAGAAATACGTTGATACACTGGATTGAGCCCAGTGGAGGGCCACCAAGCTGGTCAAGGGAGTGGACCTCATGATGTATGAAGAGAACCTGAAAGAACTGGGTCTGTTCAGTCTTAAGGTAAAGCTGAGGAGGGAGCTCACTGCTGTCTAGAGCTGCGTGATGGGAGGATGTAGAGAAAACAGATGAGCAGGGAAAGGATGAGGGGCAAGGACAAGGGGCAAGGAACACAAACTGAAACGTGGGAATTTCTGACTCCTTACAAGGAAAAAACCATAAGATTTCCATGAGGACAGTCAAACACTGAAAACAGGGGACCAGAGTGGCTGCAAAATCTCTTGCCTTGAAGGTATTCAAAACTGGACTCAACGAGGCCTTGAGGAATCAGCCCTTTAAGTGGCCCTACTTTGAGCAGGGGTTAGACAAGATGCGCTCTGGAGGTCCTTTCCAATCTATATCATCCTGTTTAACCTCTTTGTTGGTGACATGGATAGTAGGATTGAGTGCACCCTCAGCAAGTTTGCCAGCAACACCAAGCTGTGTGGTTCAGTTGACACGCTGGAGGGACAGGATGCCATCCAGAGGGACCCTGATAGGCTGGAGAGGTGGGTCTGTGCTAACCTCATGAAGTTCAGCAAGGCCAAAGGCAAGGTCCTGCATCTGAGTCGGGGCAACCCCAAGCACAAATACAGGCTGAGTGATGAATGGCTTGAGACCAGCTCTGGAGAGAAGGACTTGGGAGTGGTGGTGAGTGACAAGCTGAACATGAGCAGACAATGTGTGCTTGCAGCCCAGAGGCCAATAACCGTATCCTGGGCTGCATCCAGAGCAGTGTGTCCAGCAGGTCAAGGGAGGGGATTCTCTCCCTCTACTCTGCTCTCGTAAGGGCTGCTCCTCCCTGGAAGTGTTGAAGGCCAGGCTGGATGAGGCTTTGAGCAACCTGGTCTAGTGGAAGGTGTCCCTGCTGATGGCAGGGGGGTTGAAACTGGATGAGCTTTAAGGTCCCTTCCAACCCAAACCATTCTATGGTTCTATGATTCTGTGCAGGTCTGATTTACTTTCAATCCACATATATAAAAAGTATTTCCATGTCCCTGAATGATCCAGAAATATTCTGGATGTAAAAAAAACCCACCAAACTAGCTCGTCTCTTAAGACCTCATATCTTCAAGGCATTCCAGAAATTATTTGGTTTTTTTACATATACTACTGCAGTCCTATGAGAACTCACATTTGGCAAAATCCTCCCTTATATATCAAATGTAGCCCCCCCCAAGTACCCACCACACGCTTTTAAAATACCACTAAACCATTGTTACTTCAAACTGACTTGCAGATTTTTAAAAAATATTTTATTGTTCTCCCATTCTCCTCTATACACTATTTTAAGGCACCTATTACTTCTTTGTTAATCTATGTATGGTATTTATATAGCAGCATCATACTAATTAATCAAACCATAAACTAAAATATATATTTTTTCATAATACTCCCCTGAGATGTAAGAAATTTTTCTCCCATAATACAGTTGAGAAACTGAGGTACAGGAAAGCACAAGGACTTTCCAAGGAGAATCTTGGCAAAGCACAAATTGATGCAGATTCTCTGAACTTTCAAGCTTGTGTTTAAACACACAACTAATTCTTTAAACAGGTGCTTGATGAAGTGACTTTAGAAATTCCACTTTCCTGTTGTAAGTGGCCTTTCATGTCTTCCAAGAAAGCAAAAAAGGAAAGTGGTTTAGACTAAGAACGATCTAGAGAGGCCAGCAGGATTGTCACCTGGTGAAGGACGTCCTCTAGCATCTGGAAGACAGGAGAATGAAGGGGAGATGTCTTCTCTCCAGTAGCTCAAGGGCACCCATGGGGGGAAGTGAAAAACCTCTCACCACTGAAAACTTCATGCCTGCCCTTCTTTCAACAGATCTGCAGCACAGTCATGGTTTAGTCTTAAGGTGCCAGTCTAAAAACATCCTGTCATGTTTTAAAAGCAAGCCTGTATGTTTTCCCACAAACACTTTTATCACAGCCTTGATCTGACAGCACAGACCCAGGCACAGCTTTTATTAATTGTAAACTACAACCTTTTGCTGTATAATATGTAAGGCTTCACTGGACCCTTCAGTTCTGCAGAAGAAAGACTGTTTATGGCTAAAAACATTATAGTGCATGCAGGGTTTTAAGCAGATTTCTTCATTTTTCTCTCCAAAGGTTACACGAGGTTAAATTTTACATACAAAGCAAGGCTCACCTCTGTCACTGAACTCAAAGCAATCACTTTTTGAGGCTGGAATGTCTCCCTCAGGGAGGAAAAAGACTCGTTTCTGCCCCTACAAGAAAAGCAGATCAGACCCTGTGCCTGTGGGCAGGTCACTGCTCCCCCTTGGTAGAAGGTTTGGGGTTTTTGTGTAGTTTGGGATTTTTGGGGGGTTGTTTTGTTTGTTTTTTTTTTTTGTTTGTTTTTTTTTTTACCGTTCATAATTATTATGACTCTGGAACCCGTGGTTTTTGAAATAAATTAAAACCCAGGAACTGCAGTTGTATCATTTATAGCAGCAGTAGGAACTCCCCAGGCAGTACAGGAGCAGGCAGCGGAGCAGAGCCTGTATTACTTCTCCGGAAACACCATTTTCAGAATAAAGGAGTTTTGTAGAGTAAGAGAAGAGCAACAACAAGAAAAAAAGCCTTTTAGGCACAAGAAATGACACTCGAGAACTGGGCAAAGACGGGCACAGGGACCGTTAACACCCGTGGCGACGGGGACTGCTTGTTTCTACCTCACACGCGTTCGGCCGCGCTACAAGCAGCGATATAAAATGCCACCACGCTGCTGTGCTGTTAAAAGACGGGTTAATTTAACGCTTAGCCCCGCCGAGAAACACCGAGGACCGCGCTGTGCCCCC
>NW_010288824.1:9772-10832 GCF_000700745.2 Antrostomus carolinensis | reverse complement strand
TGATAATTCCTGACTTTCCCCGTGGCACTCAGGGCATTGTTGGTTTGAGGAGAGGTAGTGGGTTAGAAATATGTGGCCCAGGGCAAAGCTGAGATGCATGAGCGGGTGCCTTTCTTTTGAGGGGGCAACCAGTCACTCGGTCAAGCTGATTGCACTGGAAAACTCCACCCTAAATCCCTTTGAAGTTCTGGCTGTGTTTCTCCCCTTTTCCTCAGTTCTTATTCACCACTCTGTTCTGTAAAACTTTCAGGAAAAAAAGGCATCGTGCCTTTTTCTCCAAGAGCATTTGAATCACACAGAAGTAGGCCAGGTGATAATTGCACTGCACATTGTAGTGCTGCTTAAATGTCAGCTGTTAATTAAAGCCTCTCCTGAAAATGGGCCATTAATTAGGGCAAATGCCACTATTCTTTATGAGTTCTGACTGACCATTGAGGAAAACTATTATTTCAACATTGTTATTGGAATTGTTAATTTTTATTTGTCTGAGGTGTCTTTATTATTTAAAGAAAAACAGCTGAAAAAAATTATAATTCCCTGAACTGATTGTTCTTTCTTTTAAAGAGAGTTTAAAATAAATATATTCTGGCACAAGAGTGTTCACATGCACGCAGATTGCAATAGGGAACATTTCAGTATTAGGTCCAGATGTCTCTATCAGTTTTATAATCTTGGTAGAAATGCTTAAATGCTGTAGATATTAAAATACAGCTCTGACATGCGAAAACAGCCTATTGTGGCACTTAGTTTGCGTCTTTCTGTTCTGAAGAAAATGGCACTATCTACATGAACAATGTTACACAGACACCAAAATGTTTGCTAAATCAAGGCCAGAAAGTAAGGCACATGCTTCCTTTGAAACTTTTCTAAACCACCATGAATTACTAGGGAGGATTGTAATATTGATAAAGGATCTAAGTGTTCCAGACTGAAGTTATATATATCTGAGCCTTGCGGCTTAACCATCTTGCTTTTTATGTCGTTGGCCTGGATTCAGCAAAGCAATTAAGCCCCTAAATAGTCCCACTGATTTCAGTGACACATAACCACTTTGCTGAAT
>NW_010288824.1:0-9755 GCF_000700745.2 Antrostomus carolinensis | reverse complement strand
ATGCCTGCTTGCCTCACAGTGTGTTAAAGGTTTTGGAAGAGCACTTCCACTCATTATCAGTAGCTGTAGCATGAAATCATGGTAGATGTTGGCATTTCTATGCCTAGATACCTATGGAGGAGGTCCAGCTATGAGAAACTATGCAGAGTTCTGGCTGAAGATTTCAGCCTTTCATGGTCACTGCGTTTCCGTGATGCACAGCTCAGCACACCACCACGGGCACCCGTCATCGCATCCATGGCAAGGTCTTCATCTACAGAGCAGCCAGATCTCCACAGCTAAAGCAGAGGCAAGCCGTCAAATGGGGACTGATCTCTTGAAATCTGGCCACTGAGAAGCCCTGGTACCTCCCATGCTCCTGTGATCCCTGGTTGCAGAAACTAAATTGATGTTGGTTTTGTTTAATACGTGCTCCTAGTTCCCCTTTTCACGTGATACAGTGAGTGGTTCCAAGTGAAACGGAAAATGCTGTGATGCAATGTGAGGTTTGTTGCTTAATGAACAGAACTGGAATATTTTTAGGTACCTTTTTTAAGGTAGGATTATTCCCTGCTTTCATCTGCCTTCTCATTGTTTCTCTTCCTTCTTTCCTGATCATCATTATTTTTTGCTTATAATATTTTTCTGGTTCACACTTTACAGAGAAAGAGGAAATTGCAAGAATTGAGTGGCAGCAGGAGCTACAGAGCATTTATCTTTAAAAGCAGAGCTGTTTGTTTTTCTTTTTTTTTTTTTTTTTTTTTTTTTTTTTTGTCTGAAGCACACGGTTATGTAAGTGTTTTGCTTCCACAGATGAATTATTTCAAAAGATGGATAATGAGGTTCTCAGCCAGGTCGAGGCAGAGCAGCCTGCTGAATTCTATGACCCTGGTTTCACTGTGGCTATTGGACTTTACACAGGAAAGCCGACCATCTTAGAGCTTATCTTATAATAGGCAACATTAAGTAGAAACACAAAGCATGTAAAATGCTATAATGGTAAACGAGGTAGTTAATAATAAGAAATGTCTATCACCAGAGATTTCATGGTATTAAATCTAGATATTTTAATAGAATTAAAGAACTGTTAATGGTTGTGATCATGTCTCTAAAGCAGTTAATTTAGGAACAGATTTGTTTATACCTACATGTTAGTAGTTTTTTAATATTGCAAAATGCCGAGTTTGTATATAGTTTTTTGGTTTTTATAGAAAAAAAAATTGAATTCTACTGTTTTTAAAGCCTTTAAAGATTAAAGAGGCCCTGCACTTTTCCTCCACTGAAAGCATAATCCTGCATAGGTCTAATGTTCTAACCCATCGCTCTTTTTACAATGTCAAATTTTACTGCTTTTGTGGTTTATTTCAAGGCTAAAACCAAATGCTGAGAGATTTGGAAGCAAATTAAACCTCTCGAGATTCCTGTTGTGTCACTGACGCTTCCTGTGCTGACCCATTTCCCCCTGTCAACAGATGACAACTGGACAAACAACATACAAAATCTCAATTAACTATTTGTTGGGGGTTTTTTTAATAGATAATTTAAGTCTATAATAACACCTAACATGAATAACATTGGAATATGAATATCTGTGAGCGAGCTTATCATTCTTGCTATGTTTTCACTAGCAGTGCAGTCAAACCTTATTGTGCTTAGGTTGATCTGGATAGGTGCATGTTGCCAGCTGGCCCAAAGTACCAGAGGTGCAAAATCCCTGGACTATCAAAGGCAACCAGGGGACGGCAGGCTGGAGTCAGCCTGAGTGTGAATTTAGATGATCTGTGTCCCTGAAGCAGGGCTGCTCCTGCTTCCGTTGTTTGTGTGTAATCTGATTGTACATTCAGACAGCTTTATTTCAGGATGCTGCTGAGGAGCGCATCTGAAAATATGACCAGCCTATCCTGACAAGAAAAAGCAGAAAGAAATTAAAAGATCACTTTGTTGATTTTATCATCTGTCTTTATTGCCTTTCAGATACACGTGATTAAAATAGGATTTATAATATTAACAAAAAGCCTGAATCTTCACAGAATGCCTTTCTGTCTTTCAGGTGCTTAAATAACATGTAGTTCCCAGTAATATACCAAGAAAACCAATTTTACAAGCTTTTAACTGCTGAATCAAGTTAATAAATCACAATTAGTAATTAATTTAATGCAGACAAATTTATTTTTCTATTCCTATAAAGCTGGTGATGAGGTACATGTCATAATTTCCAAAGGTGTTTGGGATTTGTGTCGTTTTTCCCTCCGTGCTTGTTAGCCAGGTGTTACTGGGAGGTTGGGTGGCTCAGCACAGGGGTGGCTGGCCCATGTGCCTGCTGGCGCAGGGCTGAGCGCAGACCTCGGTGCAGTGTCACAGGAAGGCAGGGGAGCTACGTGAGCTGGCAGTGGGGGATGCTCTGCCAACATCTCTGCTGGGAGTGAGCAGACATTCCCTATTGATGAAGACAATGCACAATGGCAAGGGGAGACTCGTGCCTTTCCATTTATCTCCCCTTCCCTTTCTGTTGAATGATAGATGCTAGACAGACACCTTTTGTACAGTGTTTTGTAACACCAGGTATTGGTATTATTGTTCATCAAATGTGTTCAGACATCTGTGGCCATATATATTTTAGCAGTTTAAAATCTGGCACGCTGTGCCATATTGCATTTGCTGTTTTCTCATCCAAGCAGGAAGAGATGGGTAGGGAGTATAATCACATCTTTTAAAAAAAAAACAAAATTGCAAAGGAACATAACAGAAATTAATCTTTATACAGATCATGTACAAAGATGCTGTGTGGGGAATTCACCTCATCTCAAGCCTTAGGTGTCTAAAACCCTGCCTGGGACCTGGCACCCAACCTGCCTGCGACTGTTCAGAAGCCTCAGAGCAGCTACTGTGCTCTAAATGCCATTGAGGAAGGCTGGGACACCAAGGTAAAAAGTGAACCAGGAAGTCTGTCAGAATCCAGTGCATGAGACAGGCTCTGTCTGTCATGTGCCAGGTCACACAGCCAAGGCAGAGGCCCTGGTAAGTAGCATGAGCACACCACTCCCACAGCACTTCAGTGTCTTCCTCTATTGCTCTATGGTGCACCACAGACATTTGTCAAACAGCTACAGAACATTCTTACCAAGCAGAAGAGAGGCCAAAGTGCTGCCTTAAATGCATGTGATACAGGTCTTTGAGAAGAAGGTGGAAAAATTGTTCCATCAAAATATGGTGGTAGCTGGCAGATCCCATCTCCCAGTGGCTCTGGTGCAGCTGACTGGTGGGTCTTCGCAGTGGCACCTGGCTCCTGATACAGTCTGGACTCACTCAGAATCAGGAACGGAGCCACTGCTTCTCACAAAGGTTTCTCAGAAGAGATAAAGGCTTTTTCCGTGCTGTTTAAAGATAAAATAAGTCTTAATAGTAATAATGTCTGTTATAATGACACAACATAGCCAAAGCATACATCAGAGATATCATAACAGCTTTTTCAACAGAATAAATGTAACATTTTCTGCTTTCTCTTCTCCCCCAATATGTTAATGTCTTTTTGTCATTTCATCCGTGTTGCCCTGTACTCTGAAATCCTTTTCTGGATCCAGTCAGTCTAATACGTGAAGCCAAATGTACCTTGCAGCAGTTCATGTCAGGGAAACCTCTGCTTTTTCCTACAAGCAATCAGATACACCAGACACTAGCACCGTTTCTGGTAAATACAGCTTTCCTCTGATACCAGACTTACACACATAAGGCCTGTGCTAAATCATAGAACTGCATGCATACATGTCATCTGCAAGCAGAATGAGCTCAGAGAAGAAATTTATTGTTGTAACATGGTCATCTGTCCAAGATACTCAGGGCTCTGTAACACACTTTCCTGGGTTTTATAGCTCATGTGGTATGGGTAGCTTAAGGACTTCAGCTGCCTTTTCGGACTCTCCCAGAAACACAATGGCAATGTGGGAGCCTGCAGCCTGACAATTGTGGAGTTTTCATCCTCTCTTAGTAATAACATTTATTTCTTTCCAAGGGGGCTGTTCCTCTGTTCTTGCCTTATAAAGTCAAGGCAGGAAGGAACAAGGAGCAAGGCATTAATAACAATGGCAGGTTTATACAGTGAAGACGGAAGGGAAGTGTCAGGAGATTAACAAAAAAAAGGAGGAGGGGAGGAAGATGGGTGAGCTTTTGTGCACAGACAGCTTGCTTGGCCTCGCCAAGACAGGAGACAATCAAACCTATTTGCAAAGATGATACTGGCGAGTCAACACTTTTGACATGAAGCAGAAGGATCTCTTGCTGTGGCCATACTTCTTGAGCTTTGCAGCTGCAGGGCTTGTGCTGATAGGTAAACACTGTGTTGTATATCAACACCCAGGTGTCATCCCATCTGGGATGGCTGGATGATACAGGTCATAATCCATTTACTGAGGCTTAGGTTAGAAAACCAAGATTAATTTCTTTAGCATGTAACACTTCATGGTGACCTGCCTGGAGAAGAAACCAGGAAGCAATGTATGTTGTAGATAGGTAGATAGGTAGGTAGGTAGGTAGGTAGATAGACAGACAGACAGATAGATAGATCTGTGTGTATGTATACAAATGATATTTGTCTAGTTTGACCATACCGTGCTCTTTGAAAGAGTGGCATATTTTGATAATCTTGAGGTACCTACTCTATATAGCCCTGCCTTGGCATGAAACAAGAATGACAGTTTTAGCAGCAGGACGACCCTAGACTGAGATCTCTCCTTTGAGTTAAGGGTGGATGCTGAGAACAGACCCAGAATTGTTGTCCAAGCACATCCTTCAGCCTCAGGTTCAGGGGCTGCACTGAGTTTCTAGAGGAAAATGCAAGGAGGCGCTCCATTTAGTCCCAAGGACTCAAAGGCCAAAGAAACAGCGTGATTCACAGCAGCGTGCACCATGCAGCCCGGTCTCAGACTCAGCCTACATTTGCTGCAGCACAGGGATGCAATTGCTCCTTCCTTTCCTAGCAAGAGGCACTGCACCCGTGGGAGACTGGGGGGAGAGCTTTCAGCACAGCTGCCCACAGCTCCCTGAGGCCAGAGGCAGAGGCTGCAAGCTCTGGTGCTCCTGCTGCACCTTCGGGTCTGGGACAACCACTGGGAGTAGTTTGCCCTAAAACAAATAGTGGAGGAGCTGCTGTTTTAGCATTTCCTCCAGATTAAACAATAACAATTGTTACTTAGCAGTAATAGTGGTTATATGCACTCCTGTAGTAACTGAGTGATACCTTAACAAAACCAAATACAAATACAATTTTCCTACAATAAGAAAACAATTCGACTTCCCTGTACAGTTGGACAAATGAGGAAACCCAATGTCTATAGCAGGACAGAAGAACATAGGGCATCATAGCTGTGTGCCAGGGAAAGCAACACATCAATCAATGTGCATTTTAGTTTGGTCTGGTATTCACCAGACAGGCTGGACTTCAAGAAGAAAATAATGAAGACTTGCACCTGAGGCTTACCTCAGAGGGGAGACTTCAGGAGTTGCCGCTTCTTGATAGGAAAAAGCTCCTCATTTACTGCTGTTTTCACCTAACTGTGAGGGATGGACATGCTTTCCACAGTGGAGATGCCAGAGTAATTACAGTAACTAATGCTCTTGGTGTGCATCGCACTCAAATGTCTTGCAATCAAGTTCCCAAACAACTGTGCTTAATGTAGGAATAAATTTGTGAAATGCAATGCTCTGTTTTGTTCAGGTGATCAGATGAGATTGTTCCCAGACTGTCCTGGCCTCAAAGTTTATAAATCAGTGTCCAGTACCAAGTGCCGTTTTGAGTACACTGTATTACAGAAAGCCAAATGCTCCTTTGGGATAAAAACAAATATTTAAAAAATATCAGTGTAGGCAGGGAATGTGTGATGATATAACCTAAATTTTAGTCACTGGTGTTCCAAACTACAAAATGTGACTGTCTGACAAAGCCTATGTACAGCTGCGGCAGCCAGAGCGGGAGCTGCCAGCTGTTTCTCTGTAATCCAATAATCCAGTGTCACACCCCTCAGCTGGCCTGGCCCTCCTCCCGCCCTCACAGGCAGGCAGCAGAAGTTAGATGACTGTAATTATAAATGGCCCAGACACACTCATCAGACAGGGGCAGATATGTGCCCATCTTGCTGTGATGTAATCCAACACACGTTCCATGAAATGTGTTTTCAGCTGTCTTGCAGGAGACTGTTTCCCAGTCCTGTTGTGGGGACAATCAGCTGCCTGCTGGTCACAAGCTGCTTTTCCAAGGTGCTGTATAGAAGAGGCTCTGATTGATAGCACAGGGAAACTGGTGCTGTATAACCCTGCCAAAGTTGGCCTTTATTAGGGGTTTGCAAAATGACCATGGTTTGAGCAGCTGGTTTCACCACCCTAGACTGAACTGCCTCAGCTCAGCCTTGGCTTTTTCCTTGCTGGTACAGCACCTGCTTAGCTGGTGCCTAAGTGATTTGACCAGAGAAGGTGACCAAAGAGCCAATTTTCTAACATTTTATGCAGAACACATATATCTGTCATTTTAAGATGAGGTTTTCCAAGCTGCCACATTAGGACCAGATCCCAGTCCCTCTGTGTCTACAGCTGTATTTGGTTAATGACCTGAGACTTCCATTAACACAGAGCAGCTACAAAGCATGTTTGAGGTTTATGGCCACTGTGTACCTGTGGTGCTACAAAACAGCTACAGCAGGCTAATGGATCCAACCAATGCAGTAATCAAATATTCAGGAACCTGTGTGGGAACAAATGGGAGACTGTAAAAACAGTTGACTGTGGGTGGGGTTTTGTGGGAGAACTGAAGAAAAAATATCCTGCAGTGGCAAAGACTGATGATATTTTGAAATTGCTCATCATGAAGTTCAGTAATTGCTCTGCATATCTATGCCAGGGAATACTCTATTCTCTTCCATACAGTTACCAGGGAAATTAAATAGGAGGTTGCTACTATTTCAAGACTCAGAATGAAAAATAAAAATGCTGGTTTGCTGCAGCAGAGTGAATTTACAGGGATTCTGCAGGCTAGGTTGTTGAAACAGACTGAGAATTGCACATTGGTCTTTATTTTTCATGTCAAAAGCAGACTTAGGCTCTGCTTTTTCAAGTAGAAAAAATTGTAGGGAAGCTGTGTGCCCCTTACTTTGCCTGCAGTATGGAGTGAAAGAAGCTAAATATGCAGATACTACTCAGTGAAGCACAGCTCTGTCTTAGTTAAAGGTATTGCAAAGACTTTAATGGGAGGAGTGCATTTCTGCTGTTAAATTACTGATGTGCCTCATTTGTAACCCTTGGTAGTTCCTCTGGCAGAAGCACACTGATACAAGGAGGTCACCAAGAGCGGCTGAATGCTGCTCACAGGGCTTGAGGATATGCTGGGGTTGAAGTAAGAACTAGAGCTTTAAACAGGAATTTCTGTGACATGACCTAAGAGTTTTCCCTTCCCTCTCCAGGAAGTCTGGTTTCTTTTTCATCACAAACTTAAAAAAGCTCAAGTGTATACTGATGCAGGGATCTGGCTTTAAACAATGAGGATAAATGTGGAGAAGCAGAGTTATTTGCTATACAGATTTATTGCTCCGAGTCACTACAGGAAGAGCAGTGGCAGGCAAGCCCTCCTCTAAGTTAATTTTGGTAACTTCATCAAATTAATGTCATGGTATTACATCCTGAAATTCACTTGCAGTTTCTCTGAAGTTTCCTCTTGTGCTCTGCAATGGCACAAAAAAATGCGTCCTCTGCCATTGCTGCTCCAAGTCAGAGGAATGAGTGATCTCCTGTGAGTGATCTTCATTGCACTGGCAGTGTATCAAATGCCAGAAGTCCTCAGTGAGCTCCAGAGCATCTATTTAAATGAACAGTGGGGATCAGGGTAAAGAAGAACATGATGTTAATTAGATCCTGCCAAGGAGTGACTCTCTGTGGCAGGTACACATGCTACCTTCACTGGCTCCCGTGGTCACTGGGACAGTGTTGAGTTAAATGGTGTCACTGAAAGAGCGCAAGACCTGAGAACAGAACACCTCCTTAGCAGAGCCCAACCACCCTGTGAGGCCACACACCACAGGGCAGCCAATGTCACTGCCATACCTGGAGACATGGCACTGCTGTACCCTGAACTCATATCAGAAGTGACAGAAGTCATCTTCAAATGCTGCTTCAGATCTCTACTCTCCTCTTCCCTCTCCCTGCCTGTAGCTACAAATGAAATACAATGGTTTGTGCTTGTTGGATTTGCAAAATATTTACCATAAACATCACAAATTGTGATTTTTGTAAAAAATGCCACAAGGGGGAAGAATCGTATTATTTACAAAGCAGCATTCCTTTAAAACATTTGGTTTGTTCAGTCAAGTTAAAACTGGGATTGCTCTACATACCTTTTGTTGGGTGAAGCATGGAGGGATAGAGGAGAAAGGATAAAGTCAAAACCATGACAGCATGGCTACTCAAAGTGTCTGTAGGCTCACTTTTTCTTAAGATTCTTCTTTTAATTTTTTTAATTTTTTTTTTGCCTCATGACTCTAACAGCATCTAAGTACCTTGGTGGAAAATGAAAATCCCAGCCATGTGCTTCAGGTTTGTTTCAAGGCAACAGCTTAGCAAGCAGAGCTGTAAGTTGTGCTAACACTGTGCTCCAGGGCACATCTGTATGATGATGATGATGATGTGCTGCTGTGTCTTTACAGAAAAGAGGTGGAGGCCAAAACAACTTGCTGCTTCAGATGAGTGCATCAGCTTTACAGCCTATGAGCTGTAACTGCTAGAAATGTATGTATAGGTTTACAAGCATCGTTATGCTCATGGATTAATATAATGAAGACATGCTTGCATGATGTCATCATTTGGATGCTCTTAGGTAGCTGAGCAGTTCAATGAGACAGTGTGATGAAATACGGACTGCAAATTGCTTTAAAATATTCTTGGATATTCCCAAACTTTTGCCTGAGCAGTTTGACTGTAAGAAGAGAAAGAAGAGAAGCACTGAATTAGCATTCCTGGGAAATTACTAAACTGTTGCAGCCCCATCAGGATGGCAAACATAACATTTTCTCTCCTCAGGAAGTAACGAAAGCTGAGTTCATACTGCAAAACGTAACGAGGGATGTTTGTCATAATTTAAAAATTAATTAACTCCAGCTGTTCCTGTGGTCCTGGAAGGTTAATTTTCAATGAAGAAATATTTCTTCTTGCAGGAACATTCCAGAAAGCAGACTTCACTCTCAGTTACAGTGTGGAGAGTCAAGTTGGATGGGACATAGCTTTCCAAGCAAGTAGAGAGCGTGTCTGATGCACCCTTAAAATAAATATATAACATGCCAAATAAGGATTTTAAACCAATTTCTACATTTATAAGATCAGTAGAATGAGTCTTGCCTCTTCTTCTGAACAGAGGTTCCACCTCTGTTTTGAAAGTCATCTCCTGGCTTGCCAAGGAGCACTTTCTATTACCAATCCTTCATGCTGAGGTGTACAGAAGATAAGCCAACTTTTGGCACAAACCAGACTAGCATTAGGTGTCTATCTAGTAAAACATTGACTTATTAAACCAAGGAAGTATCTCACTAACCAGAACAGATGGATCATATTGGATTTTGGCTTCTCCATCTTCCAGTCCAGATCTGCTTCCTCCTTGTCATTGAAGAAAGACTTCTGGTTAAAATGCCTTAAGTCTCCTTTGAACAGGAGGAGTTGCCTCAGTGGTAGAAGGCACATTAGGGATCTGGATCTCCAGTTCTGCTGATTATTCCATATCATAGAATGAATCACAGAATGGTTTGGTT
>NW_010288823.1:6502-8760 GCF_000700745.2 Antrostomus carolinensis | reverse complement strand
AAAAGTACAGAAGCACTGGCGGCCGGCACCGACAGCTGTGCCAGAGATGATGCAAAGCACTTTTTCCTCCACTCAGGTTCAGTCTTCACGAAAAAAAGAAGCTTTAGACTCCTACCCAGGTTTGTGCTAAAGTTTTTTTTCCTCTCTCATCTGGATGTCAGCTGCCACCATTTCACCGTGGTTGCCCTTTCTTCTGCCGTGAAAGGACAAGACAGGTGGAAAGAATCTGTGGTGGTCTGCAAGTACAAGGTGTGTCTGCGTTTTTCCTCAGGTACTTGTAGGATGGACTTTAAAGTTGACATTAAGAATGTGCCAACTCTCCTTCTATACTTTTTTTAGATGAAGCATTTTAACACAAATACTAACACCAAGGTCTGCTCTGGGGCACCTTTCGCCTATGCAAAACTTAGTTCCCTCCGTCTCTTTTCTCCTCCCAACAGCATAATCTTCGGTTTCTGTGCGCTTACTGTGAAATGATGCTATGAAAATAATTTAGTAGTAAACACCCCCCATAGCCTGTCTGGATTTTCCCCTCGCTCTCTCTCTCTCTGTCTGGCTCCTGCTCTCTGTGTTTTAATTCCATTGTTCTCTGTCCCGTAGCCCCACGCCGTTTAGCTCTCTTTCTCCATCTCTCTCTGTAGTACTCCAACCCCTTACTGAGATACTGGCATCTGTTCTAAAAGCATTCGAGGTCAAAGGAGAGACATGAACAAAACAGGACAAATCGGCATCCCTTCACGTGTTTTTCCAGGCTTTCCCAAGAAGCACTGGCAGCATTGTAACTAGTGACAGTGAGTCGTGATGTGTTTTTGGTGAGTTACAGCCTCAATAATGTCCTTTTTCCTTAACGTAGAGTGTGTAATTTTGACTTCAGTAGGAAAGAGAATTTCTGAAATGGAAATCTTCCTCATTCAAAGAAGTTTAGTTTTATGAACGACCCATCAGAGTGGGTCTTTAGAGACGATGTACTTGACGCTGTAGAAGTCATCAGCATTGAGACTTTCCACTCTCTTTAAAAACAACAACACAAGGAAAAAAAAAAAAAAAAGTCAGTTTCTTTCCAGAGACCCAAGCCCAAGCACAGCACATCTTCCAATAGTTGGTGGCACCGCTGGTCTTTGGGTTCTCAGTTGTAAGAGCAGAGATGTCATAAAAACATGTTCCCTTGCGTGCTGCAGCGCAGCTGAAAGCATGGGCACATCTGCCAGTCCTTTTTGGTGGCATTATGTGTTGTAGCACTGGGGACTTGATCCCCCTCCCCAAAGTAAAACCACGTGGGGGATCTTTTATCTCGCTTACTTTTCTATCATCGTGAATGAAACTTAAAAAAAAAAAAAGTTAAAGTTGTCTAATTTACAAATTGACTTGCAGGGTTTAAGCTGTAACTGTCAAAGAGCTCTAGCGTAGAATTTATAAAGTGTACTTGAGCAGTTGGGTTTTTGTTCAAAATGTTTAAAGAGAGGCAAGCGAATGTTCCAGGATTTTTTGTCTCGATATTTTGGTGGAGTGCTCTGGGGTACTTTATTTCTGTCTCACTTTCAGTGGCACGTTTCCCTGACAGTTGAGTAGCGTGTCCCTCCTAATTATGTAACCAAAAAATCCCCTAACCAAAAAAAACCCCCAAAAACCAAAACCCAAGCCCCTCCTAATTATGTAACCAAACCAACCCCTCATAACTTAACGGTATCAATTCACAGCTATGCAAGTTAAATTAATGCCAAAGGAAATACTTTTCTAGTTTAAGTATTTTCACGGGATGTGTATAAACGTACCCGGGCCTTTTTATTATACAGTGAATTTCGGAGTTTTATCCTTTGTTTTTCATTTTACTTTCTAGAGTTCTGCACTTCATTGCCAGTTATTTCCCAAGCAAGCAAGATGTGCAGCCGCAGCAGGAGCGCAAGGGCTGTCGCTGTTGCGCTGGATCTGTCAGCGTAGATGCTGACGATGGTCCAACCTCATCCTGCAGCTTCACACGGCGCTCTCCCTGCAGCTGTGCTTTAAGGAAGGGAGTAGACACTTTCCAACAGCAGCAAGAGTGCTTGCTTTTATGCTAAGAACTTGTTCAAAATCTTGTCAGTTAGTCTTAATATTAATTGTTCGAATCACTCAAACTTTTAAAGGACGTGTGTTGCATTTTCAGCTCAACTGCTCTAGTCTAGTTTACCTAGTCTCCTCTAGCTCAGCTACTCTTCTATCACTTATTCTGTCTGAATTCCTCGACTTTCTTCTGTGTTTTTTTTTTTTTTTAATTTGCT
>NW_010288823.1:6003-6487 GCF_000700745.2 Antrostomus carolinensis | reverse complement strand
CCAGATGTGTGGTTGTAATCCTCTCCGTAGCCTGCGGCAGGCCAGGCTGCCAGCGTGCAGCGCGGGGTCCGTATGTGTCACCAGCATTGCGGTACGGCTGCGTAGCGCAGGAGTGAGCCAGGCTGTGTGTCTAGGAATCCTTGTCTTGTTGGAGATGTAAGACACCTGTGTGTCCTCTTGAGTGGAATGCAGCCAAGCGACTGGAGTTCCAGAAGAGGGAAGGAGGGGAGAAGGAGGAAGAAGCGTCTGAACTGGCAAATTCTCCTGGCAGCACCGAGAGTGAGAGCTGCGGTGAGTCTCGGGGCCTTGGTACCTGTCTCGTGTGTCCTGGTCCCTCCCTGCCTCTCCCCTGGCCGTCTCTTTCTCACACGATTTATTTTTCTGTGGGTTTTTTTTTTGTTCTCCCATGCTTCCTTTCTACATCTTATTCTGGTGGATCCCTATGCCCATAATTTAGTTTTTCCTTCTCTCTGCCCTGTAGCCC
>NW_010288823.1:0-5826 GCF_000700745.2 Antrostomus carolinensis | reverse complement strand
CTCTTTCTTCATTCCTCCCTCTCTGACTCATCGCCTGCTGCTTCTTTCCTTTCTCCCTCCCCGTCCGTCCATCTCGCTGTCCCCGATGTAGCCTATCGCTGTCATTTTCTTTCACTGTCTCTCTGTTTGGCTCCGGATCCCTGTTTTTCCCCTTCTTCCCTTTCTCTGCCCTATTGCCCCTTACTATTTTTCCTTTCTCCATTTCTCTCTGCCTGGTTCCAGATCCCTATTTTTTTCATTCCTCCCTCTCTGTCCTGTAGCCCATGGGTATTTTTTCCTTTCTCTGGCCCTTTTTGTCCGGCTCCCTGTCCCTGTTGTTCAGTTTCTTCCTTCTCGGCCCTGTCGTGTGTTGCAATTCGGTTTCTTTCTCCCCCTCACCTTTCCCAGCTCCTTGTCCCTCACTTTTAATCCATGCCCCCTCTTTCTCTATTGCACTTTTTCTTGCTTTCTATCCCTGTTTTTCAGTTCTTCCCTCTCAGCCACATAGACCATTACTTTTTTCTTTTCTTCATCTCTGTATCTGTCTCACTGTCCTCGCTTTTTAATTCTTCCCTCTCTGCCCTGGATCGCGCCAGTATTTTTGTGTTTCTCTGTCCCTCTCTGTCCAACTGCCTGATCTTATTTACTAATCCCTCCCTCTTCTTCCTGTTCCCTGCCGTCCCCATCTCTCTCTGTCTGGCTCCCTGTCCCCAGTTTCTGATTCCTCCTTCTGCCCCCCATAGCCTGTCTGGATTTTCCCCTTGCTCTCTCTCTCTGTGTCTGGCTCCCGCTCTCTGTGTTTTAATTCCATTTTTCTCTGTCCTGTAGCCCTGCGCTATTTAGCTCTCTTTCTCCATCTCTCTCTCTGTAGTACTCCAACCCCTTACTGAGATACTGGCGTCTGTTCTAAAAGCATTCGAGGTCAGAGGAGAGACATGAACAAAACAGGACAAATCCGCGTCCCTTCACGTGTTTTTCCAGGCTTTCCCAAGAAGCATTATCGGCCTTGTAACTAGTGACAGTGAGTCGTGATGTGTTTTTGGTGAGTTACAGCTTCCATAATGTCCTTTTTCTTTAGAGTGGGTAATTTTGACTTCAGTAGGAAAGAGAATTTCTGAAATGGAAATCTTTCTCATTCAAAGAAGCTTCATTTTGCAAACTTCCCTCAGAGTGGGTCTTTAGAGACCATGTACTTGGCAGTAGAAGTCACCAGCATCGATACTGCGGCCGAGCAACCGCAGTTCCAGAAGAGGAAGGGAGGGGACAAGGAGAAAGGAGCGTCTGAACTGGCAAATTCTCCTGGCAGCACTGAGAGCAAGAGCTGCGGTGAGTCCCAGGGCCTCGAGGCATTTGAAGGGGTACAGGAGACACGGCTCGTTCTCCTTTTTTTCTTTTCCTTGGTTTCCGCACTGCCACCGCGGTCCTGGGCACAGGAAGCGCTCCCCTCAGTAAAGGGTGTGTGGGCTGAGTCCAGGTGTGCCCGCATGTGTGCGAGCTTAGCGAGAGGCTGTCGCTTCCCCCCCAGCCTCTCCCTGTTCACGGAACACTTGTCACCAGAGCCCTAGAAAGTGAGCGAGCGCTGCAGGAGAGGGGCTGTCTCTCCATCTGAGCCTCCCTGGCCAGGCAGAGGGTGCTCCCTCTGGGATATTTGGAGTGCCTTCTCCAAGACTCTCCACCAATTCTCACATGGGAGCTGCAGTCACACTCCTCAGCCTCCTGGCTCTCACAGCTGGATTTTTTCCCAGAGGATCCCCTTGTTTGTTAGAACTGCAGTACTCTCAGCCGTGAGCCCCAAATCGTTCCTATCCTCGGCCGATGGTTATGTCCCAGACCTAACGTCTTGTGTGTCTGCGTGTGGTTTGCCCCGTGGCTGCAAGGCTTCTATTAGCAGCTAATTCAGCAGCTAATTAATTTTAATTTCCCACAATATTTGGAGCCTGTGCGTGCTGTGAGCCCGTGCCTGCAGCCTCGAGCAGTATCTCTGCTCAAAGGGCTACGAGGAACAGACAGTGCCTCACCTTGGGATTTTTTCTACCAGTGGTGACACCAAGTGATATAGAGGAGGGACTTGGAGAGCTTTGTTCATGGAGGGCCACTCAGGAATTAAGGCCAGGAGTACCCAGAAACCATTATCTGCGACCAAATACATAAAATAAGTTACAATCATAGGCTAATCATAGGGGGGAACTCTGTATTTTCTTCCTTTATGCTTGAGTGAGACTTGGGCAGCACGTGTGGGTAATGGAGGAAGCATATAGCTGACTCACCACAGGATGATCTCAGTTAAAGCATGCCTTTTCTGGAGCTCTCTCCACTGCTTCTGGAGCTACATGGGGCTGGCAGAGCCCACCTGAGGACTGACCGTGCCGTGTGGCCTCCCCAGTGACTTTGTTCTTGCTGCACCGTGCAGGGATTCAGACGGAGAGCGTTCTCTCAGCCCAGCTGCAGATAATCAGGATCTACACGTGTGACGACGGCCGGCTGGTTATCGAGTTCAAGACACAGGCCAAGTTCAGAAGTGAGAGCATTAGTCCTCACAGAGGAAGAAGAAATCAACATACAAATACAGAACTGTTCTGAAAACACAGGTAGCAGAACAAGTCCCTCTTCCCATGAGGAGCCCCTCTGTGCCAAGGTGTGAAGCGTGGGGTCTTCCTGTACTCTCTGCCTTACCTGTCATCTCCTTGTCCTCACTCCAGGGCTTTTTGTAATGGAGCACCACAGCCTGCCTGATGTCAAATCGTTTTAATGACTCCAGACCACCAGGGAGGGATCGAATTTGACCTGCAGCTCAACCTCCACTCCAGACCCTCTAAAACTATGGTTTAAGTTACACTGCTTGGTGTGGACCCGCGGCAAATGGTTAACAGTTTATTGTTTGCATTGCATGAGAATCTGACTATTGTTTGATTGGCATCTTTTGTGGTGTGATTGAGTGAGTGAGAGGAGTGAAGGGCCCTTCCCGTTTGTGTGACTGAGTGTCTGTGTTGCTTGAGGGACGCAGCCCAGCTGCAGGGCGGGTGCAGTCTACGGAGATGAACAAAGTGAGAGGTTATAGTTCAATGTTGTAAAAGTAATTTTTCTTTGTGGTTGTTTAATGTGTAAACAGAAACGAAATGAGAACTAAATGGAAACTAAACAGAAACTAAACGGGAATTTAGAAAGTTTAAAGACTCAAGAGATAAATACAAAGTCATCGCTATTGTATGAGAAAGTCCCAAAGTACTGATAACTTGGGGTAGGGGCTGTGCTTGTGTCGTTACAGATTCTGGAACTGAGTGCAAACTCCTGCCGTGCTGTACCTGCTACAACAGGGATGAGGACAGAACACATTTTCTTTCCTTGCTTTTGTGTGTTTGTCATAGCTTTAATATTTGAACGTTTTCTTCTCATTGTAGAAACACTAAATAGCTTATCCTGTATTTGGGTAGCACTGGTTAGGGTAGATACTGACAGACTGGGAATACTTGAACTGCTCTAACACTAATTCTGTTTGGTGATACTTATTTTAATTGATTTTAATAAATTTCCGTTCTCTCATTTATTAGGAAATGTACCATAGAGATGCTGTACTGTTGACAGTCAACATTAATTTGGATTTTTTTTTTAATTCTGCAAATGCATTGTTTGATGAAGTGGTTTGAAATGCGAAAGTGTTTTGGGTAGTATTTTATACTGATGAATATATTGAAACAGAAATCATTGTAAGAATTGTAATAGCTTTTAGTTATAAATACACTACATGCAGACAGATGGGGCTGTACAGTACTGTGCTGTTCAACACCTGGGCGGGGCTACTGCTTGGAAACGGGTTGTAGTGTCAGTAAACCGTATGGATCAAATATTGCACCATTCAATGTTGGCACTCACCAATGCAAAAGGGAAGAGACGATTTCAACATGATTAACACTACATAGCTTTCACACATCTGATAAATTAGTACTTAAGTACCAAAAAAGAAAAAAAAAAGAAAGAAAAAAAAGTCTTAAGTTTATAGTTATTAGTGCATTAAGATTTTTGGTAATTAGTATTGTTTTAAGACCGTAAGCTGTAGTACCTAGACAAAATATGTGGGTAACTTTTGCTAATATAACAAAGCAAGAATCACTGTGGCTTTCACCGGCTACATCCAGGGATCCTTTTAGAACCTGTCTTATAGGAGTGCCTTTGTATAACTTTGAAAGCTTTTTAAGATGTGTAAGTAATGAGAGCGTGATCACATTTAAAGAAACACAAATTCAGCAGCTATATAATCAGACATGGCCAAATAACAATTTTAAGCACTATAGAAATGCTATGCTGTCTTTTAGATCTGTTTTTATAATCTTGCATTTAAACACATCTCTTACAGAACCACAACACTCGACACAAGAGAAGTGTTTCTTATTTTGATGAAATTTGTAACGATCAGATACAGTTTTGGGACACTGCTGCCATGGTCCTAACTGCGTTGTTTTCCCCTGACGTTGCAGGGGAAAAGCATTAGGAGATGTGAAAAAGTTAAGTTGTTGGATGGCTAAACAAACAAATCTCATGTCAGAAATTTTCAAGTAGATGTTAATAGACACTGATAGCATTAGACACGCAACATTGCAAAATAGAGCAGCAGTTGATTTTTTTATTGTTAGCACAAGGGACATGGTTGTGAGGAATTTGAAGGCATGTGCTGTATGACTCTATCAGACCACTCAGATCAATTCGTGTGGCCATTAAAATGTTAAAGGAAAATGTCAAACAGTTGAGGGTAAATAGTGATGATTGGTTAAGCGAGTGATTTTTACAAGGATGGATCTTTTCACTATTAAAGTCAGGATTTAAGATGCTATTCATAATTTTGGTAATCCTTTTATTAGTGCCTTGTTTGCTATCGTGTCTGCAAAGGGCCCTGCAGAAGATGGTGAACAATGTCTTTGTGGTACAAAAACAAAAAGGAGGAATTGTTGGCCCTTTAAGAGCCGAAGCTACAGGTGGCTTCGGCCTTGAGCAATTAATTCCTGACTTTGAGTGAAAAAATAGAACAGAGAAAGAATGCAAGAAACAAGATAAGAAATTTCTAATATAAATAGTCAGAAGTAAAAAGAATGCCTCATGAACAGGTGGATTTATCTAATCAAGTATTATAACCAAGTGTGTGTGATGATAACTTTTAACTAATAAAACGTTATCAGTTTAAGACTATATAAGCAATTAGTAACGATAGCTTTAACTAATGAAAAATTGTTTATATATGTATTATCAGTTTAAGAGTATATAAGCATTTATATAACTGATAAGTTAGGCTTTAAGTTTATGGCTTGTATTTTTGTTAAAAAACTCATTTAACCATTATTATATTCAATTTAACCATTATTGTATTCAATTTTGTTGTAATTGTCATGACACCGTGTATACTGCAATGTTTAACAAAAGTTTTTTCTTTTTCTGCTTCCAAAAAGAAAAAAGTGGAATTGTGGGGAGTGTGGGAATGTATCTTGGCATACCCTGAGAGGACTGTGGGAACTGAAGGGATGGAGATATGAAAAGCACCTGCGTGGACAAGATATGAGAAAGGAACCTTGGGAACCTTGAAATGTATCCAAAAGATGTACCCTGGCAAGCAAACAGGAAGGGATGCAGGCAAAGTCCGTCAGCCAATTAGGGGCATGTGAACTGCTCGTGCTGCGAGTGAAGGGCCAATAACATATTGATGGATGTGGGTGATTTCATTAGTTTTGGGGTATAAATATAACTGTTTTAGAACAAATAAATGGCTTCTTGCTTGATCATATTGATCGTGTAGCAGATTGAATTCCTGCGGAGCCAGAAAAAGAAAAGATCCAAGCAGATCCCTGAAGTGGTTAAAATCTG
>NW_010288822.1:0-2147 GCF_000700745.2 Antrostomus carolinensis | reverse complement strand
CTGAGGAGGCACTCTCTTCCTTCAACTAAGTAAATGATGAGTAGGTTGAACAACACTGGACCCAGTATTAACCCCTGGGGTCACCACTGGATACAGGCCCCCAACTTGATTCCACACCACCAATGACCACCCTCTGAGCTCTGCCATTCAGCAAGATCTGGTTAATTGCCAGTCTAGTAAACAAGTCCACACTTCTTGAGTTTGCCAATGAGGGTATCATGGCAGACAGTATCAAAAGCCTTGCTCAAGTCCAAGTATACAACATCCACTACCCTCCCCTCATCTATCCAACCTTTTGTCCTGTCATAGAAGACAATCATATTATTTATGCATGATTTCCCTTTGTTGAAGTCATGCTGACTACCCATGATGACCTTGTTGTCTTTCACATGCTTAGAGATGGCCTCCAGGATGAGCTGTTCCCTTACTTTTCCAGGGATTGAGGTAAGGCTGGCTGGCTTGTAGTTCCCTGTGTCCTCCTTCTTACCCTTCTTGAAGACAGGGGTGACATTTGCCTTCTTCCAGTCTTCAGGAACCTCTCCTGATTGCCATGACCTCTCAAAGATGATCGAGAGTGACCTAGCAATGACGTCAGCCAGTTCCCTCAGCACACGTGGGTGCATCCCATCAGGGCCCATGGACTTGGTGTTAAGGTTGCATAGTCGATTTCTAACCCGATACTCATTGACCAAGGGAAAGTCTTCTTTCCACATGCTCTCACCTGTTTCTTGGGTCAGGGATTCATGAGGGGTGGTCCTCAGGCTGGTGATTTTATTTGCTAGCAAAGAATTTGTGGTGGTTTGGGTGGATTCACCCTTTTGCTTGCAGCTTGCAGCCAAACACAGCCTGCTCTATCACACTCCCCCCCCCTCACCTAGGGAGTAGGGGAGAGAATTTGGAAAGAAGGGCAAGGACTCACGGGTTGAGATAAAAGCTATTTACTAATTAAAATAAAATGATAATGATAACAACAGTGATAACAGACTATACAAATGAGTGATACACAGTGCTCACCGCCAGCTGACCAATGCCCGGCCTGTGCCAGCTAACGATCCTGGAGACGAGACGGTCCCGAACCAAAACCCCGGAGGAGTGATCCTGAGCGATCCCCGAAAGAATATCCCGTCTTCCAGTCAACTCTGGTTAATGTACTGACATGACATGACGTGATATGATATGGAATATTTAATTGGCACATCCAGATGCCAGTTTTGGGTTTTGCTCTTCACTGCGCTTCCCCCTCCCAGTCCTAATGCAGCTGTGAAGGAGCCAAACATGGTGGCCTTGAGCTCCAGCAGCAACTAACAACACCAGTACTGTTATCAACGTTCTTCTCATAATAAGTCTGAACTGAAACACTGAAAGTAAAATACAGCTATTCTAATTACCAAAAAGAAAATTAACTCTATCCTAGCAAAACCAGGACAGAATTATATAAGTGGGTGTTCCAGACTTTATATTTATTATAAGATCCTATATTTATTAAGTTGGGGCCCAGCTTAAATGTCTCTATGCTAATGCACATAGCATGGGGAAAGAACAAGTGGGGTTGGAGATATGTGCACACCTGCAGGACTACAATCTGATTGGCATTATGGGGACATGGTGGGATGGTTCCTCTGACTGGAGTGTTGGAATGGAGGGAAACTGGCTCTTCAGGAAGGACAGGCAGGGGACACAAGGAGGGGGCATTGCCCTCTATGTCAACAACCAGTTGGAGTGTATGGAGCTCCACCTGGGAATGGATGAGGAGCTAACAGAGTTTATGGGTCAGGATTAAAGGGAAGGCTGGGAAAGGTGATATTACAGTGGGAGTCTGCTACAGGCCACCAGACCAGGGAGATGGAGCAGATGAGGCCCTCTATAGGCAGATAGGAGCAGCCTCATATTCACAAGCTCTGGTCCTCATAGGGGACTTCAACCACCTCAATACCTGTTGGAAGGACAACACCTCAGGCCACAAACAATCCAGGCGGTTCCTGGAATGTGTGGATGACAACTTCCTCCTCCAAATGGTCAAGGAACTGACGAGGAAGGGTGCCATGCTGGACCTTGTTCTCACCAACAAAGAGGGGCTGATGGTGAATGTGAAGCTCTCGGGCAGCCTTAGATGCATTGGCCATGAAATGGTGGAATTCAAGATCCTT
>NW_010288821.1:24929-65135 GCF_000700745.2 Antrostomus carolinensis | reverse complement strand
TAAATAAGAAAAGTGTGAGATTACAGGGTCTGTCATCTCTTTTAATATATGGCATCTAAATGTCTAGGAAGTATGATGGATGTCTTTGGTGTCCTCTGTTTTGGAGTATTCTATGAGGCTGGGGTACTTCAGTGTGATGTTTATGACTTTCTCATGCAGTGATTTCACTCACAACTTGGGAACAGTCCTGGTAGGTCTTTAAGGACAGACAACAAAATTGTGTGTTGTGATATGGCAGGGATTAGCTGAAATTTGAATCCTCTTTTTTTCCCCTCCCCCTCTTTGCTAGGCAACTGTTGAAAAGTGGTTTCAATTGGCTAAAACTTTATTGTTATGCATAGTTTTTCATAGCTGGTTGCAAGGCACTGCTCTCACCCACAAAACTGCACAGCTCTGGTTCTGAAGTGGGAAACCAACCATTTATTTACTTCACACATGTAAAAAAACCAGCATTAAGAGAGGTTTCACTTGGGCTGAGCTTTGTAAAAGTATTCATATTTAAATCAGAAGGCAATTGTAAATCAAATATTAGCATTTGAGTATCATGTAAAGCCATAAAAGTCAAAATTTATACTTGAAATTTGTAGCTTCATTTGGAATTTGTAATTTTATCAGCTAAAATATTTCTGATTATATATAGTGCACTAAGTGTTAACTAAACTAGCAGCTCACATTGGCATATATGCGAGTGAGCACTGTGAAAATAGAAACTCTTGAGACCTGCTCACTGTGTCAAGAAGACAAGGCCAAAATCCAACATGTTTTAACTTGGACAACATTGTCAACATCATTAGTAGGTCTAATTAACACTCCTGATCTATGATGAAACAGGCTTAAAGTATCTTGCTTATGAAAAGAAACAGCATGTGTGTGAAACTTGTGTGCGAAAAGCATCCAGAGTTGGACTCATCTGTAACTGTTGAAAGAGCAGTATCTCTTGCTCTTCGTGTGTTGTCCATCTTTTCAGGATCTTAATGTCTTCCCAAGTGGTCTTGTCACAACCATCCTGTGACACCACTGGGGAAATAAGGACAGAAAGAAGGGAGGTCATTTTTTCAGTGTCCCATAGGAAATGTGCTGGAATTGGAACCCAGGTCCCCTAAATCCTGCTCCTTTGTCCTGATGAAAAGATTTGCTCTACCTCTCCATAGGTGTTTAATCCATGTTTCAGCTGTTCCTTTCTTCTGTGAGGCACCCTTTGTTTCAGATCTAAATTTAACTCTGTTTCACACACAGCTTGGCTTTTTGTGCCGCTGTTATCATAAATTACAAATCCAAAAGGCTGATGCATCTAGCGGTTAAAACTGTTATTGTTACAGCCTGGGAACATGATACTGATTCAGAAACTGAGACTTGGCTTGTTTTAGTTTGGGAGAGCCTTAAACTTTTTCCTCTGTGATAAATCCCAGTGTTTTGTGGCCTGAATAGTTTTGTATAACCGCTGAAACAAATTACTACTGCCAAGCTGGCTTGCTATCTAGAAGTTACAGAGTTAGGGTCATCTGAAAAGTAAGAATGCAGATAGATCCCAAGATTTTGTTTCATTAGCATGAACCCACTCCTATCAGTCTAGGTAGGACCCTGTTGATTGCCTAGATGCAACCTTGAACAAGTAAACGGTTGAACTTATTTTCTACTTGCCTGCAAGAGAGTCTCTGCATCCTCCAAAGAGTTTGTGCCTGCACAGCACAACAGAATTCCCTTCCCCCAGTAAGACAGAAACCAGTCATGGAATGGATTTAGTGGAGCAGACCACCCATTTATAGCATCCACTGCAGTTCACGCCCATCACATGGCTGCAGGGGCTGTGTGGCAGCTCTAAGCTCTTCTGTTCCTGATTCAGTCCCCAGCCTCTATTGGCATATGAACTGCACCTAATTCTGAAATGTGGGTCATTCAAGGGCTGTTAGCCTGTTGGCCTTCAAACTTCATCTGTGAGAGCTTGTTCTTAGAGGGAATAAATAACATCAGGTTCTCTTCCTTTCCACCTAGGGCAATCCCCTACCCTTTTGCAAGCATCCTTCAAGAGCTCCCCAGGAGGTTTACTAGCCCAGTTTTGTCCTTGTCAACAGACATTTTGGGGAGAAGTTAGGAGGGGAAGGTTTTTCTGTTATGTGGACTTGTTTTTCTTGATAATGAAAGAATATTGGTATTGCCTGTTCAGTAGGTCTGTGTGAGCTGAGTGCTTGGACCAAATTTAGCATGAAGACATGACTTCAGTGCTGTTGGCTGCTTTACTCTTGGATAGAGTTGTTCAGTAAGTCTCTGTTTATCTCTGTTTCCTAGTTTGTGTTGATTCCTTTATTGGATCCTTACCATCTTTCATCACAAGAAACTGTGTGTGCATTTTTTAAAATAAAATAAAATGTTGTATCTCTAGAAGATATGTATTTTTATTGCTACATGTAGGCATTTAGGGTTCAGGTATCATCGCCAAGACGAACGCTAGCCTAGGTCTTCCCAAATAATTCAGTCCTTGGATTCGTGGTGGGTCGTGGGGAGGGTTGTGTGTTTTTAAGTAAAACAAATCATTAAATTGGGAAGCTGACAGAAAACATTGCGCTAGAGACTGGTACATACGCATATCAGCCACTTGGCTGATGGCTGTGTGCCCCTCATTTGAAGGTCTTTTCTTTAGATATCTTTCATAACATGGTAGTAGCAACGCACATGGATTCCAATAAATCTTTTCCAGAACACTTTCTTGAAAAATCAGTTAACCTGCGGAAAGGGAGCCAGCCAGAGACAGCTCTGAAACTATGCATTTGATCTGAATACCTACTTAATGCAGAGGTCAGACACAGACTGCATCTGGCTGCCATCTTTTGAATGAACCACTCCAATCCCATTCCATGTCCACACATGCTCCTGTAGGGCAAATACAAAGTTAGGTTTAAGTCTGAAATTATTATCTTCTGCAAATACGAATACTAGATCCTAAAAATCTCTAGCTTCTGAAAATCCACGTGTAACACCTGGTATTGGAATGCCTTGAAAGTCTGTCTGTGAAGTCTCATCCCACTAACCCTAGCCTAAGCAATCTTTTCAAGCCTCTTTTTTTCCCTAACAGACCAAATGTATCCAAACCTTTTAATGCTGAGACCCTTTGGATTTGAATTTTACTGTTTTTCTTAATTTCTAAAAATGTACTAGTTGCTTCTCAGGCTAGGAGCAGTGAATCCACAGCACTACCAGGGACAACCCTTGTAGTGCAAGGGAATATGTATTCATAATTCTCCAATGTTTGAACTTCAGAAACACACCAACATCTTTCCCCACATCCCAGTTGATGCTCACAAATTTGGAATAGTTTCCTGCTCAAGGATAAGTGACATAAAAAAACAAAATCTGATGAAGTAGCCATCATTATTTACCAGGAAGCACACTCTGCTAACTGCACCTAATTTGCAACAGCAGCATCAGAAAACAGAAGGAAAGGAGAGAATGGTTCATTCATAGGGGGTTTTTGTTCATTTGATAAATGGCACCTTGTCCAGGTGCTGTGTCAGAAATCAGTTTCAATTTGATTAAATAATTGTGGGAGGAATACATTGCCCCATTCATTCAAAGTCCATTAGCAGTAAGGGGAAACTGGCTGCTTCCCAATAAGACATGCAGGTGTTGCTCGTATTCTGACTGCTATAAACTGCACAATTGAGGATGAGAGGTGTCAGGTAGTGAATGGTGTGGTGCAGCAGGCAAAACAGTCAGAATAAATCTGTGGGAGGATCCTCCCCTCTTTTGACCTAGAAGCACATGAAGTGTGTACCTAATAGTGATGCCAGTTGTGATCAAAGCTTCAAAATGGCACCTACAGTGTAGTAGACTGCTTACAAGATAAGTGCACAAAGTAATAGAGGCATGGAAAGGATGGTAGCTTCTGAAGCTCATTGGGGAAGATTAAATAAAAGGAGGACAAGGCAATTCCAGCAAGTAGTCTAAGTGACAAACTGCTTAGATTCTCAAAAACCCATTTGACTCTCACCCAGCCCTGAAGACACATAATATCCATTGATGATAATGTTGTCAAAGTCTCTGCAAAGGGCCAAAAGAGTTGTTTCATGTTGAGATTACTCACCCACTCAGGGCCTTGCTTGTATCTAAGCCCCCCTAGACTCATGGGCCCGTTTGCTGGACTAACACCAATAGGCTTTCTCAGAAGACAGGTTCAAGGTAGGAACTAAAACCTAGGCTGCTGGATTAAAAGGGAGCACATACTCTTTCAGAATGTGTTGGAAAAGACTGCAGCTCTTCCTCATTTCTGAAAAATGGGATTGTAATTCCAAGTTTCGTACTCAAGGCTGTGGGTTTTAAATGATAGCTATTAAAGTCAAGGTCTGGGAAGGTATCTTTCTAAATTGCAAAGAGAAATGGGAAGTTGGAAGACAGTCTCCTCTGAACTCTCTGTTGGCAAGCTCAATTTGCTTCCTGTTCAGGGTGCTGGTTTTAAGCACCCATTTTTTGTTGCTTTACTCCCTGCATATACCATGAGCAGACGTTATAACAAATAGAATGCAAGATATCAGAATGCAAGGCCGTGTTTGTCCTGCTGAGTTGCTTCAGTGCTTGTGTTCCCTTCCAGGATAAACAGTGGGAGCTTTACTCTTTTCTGCTGTGATTTTTACCTCTTAATATCACTACTGCAGTAGAATGCAAGTGACCTTGTTATAAATTAAGGTCAGAATTGCTGCATGTGTACACATGGTTTCTGCCATCAGATAAATACACAGATAAACACGTGGTAGCTATTTTAATTAATCATACCCTGGGAGCTTTTCCCATTGTGTTCCTAAGAACATCGTGCAACACGCAGCACTCTAAAAAAATTCCACACATTGCATCAAGTGACCACTTACCAAAAGCATGGCTGAGAAAAACTGTAATTTCCTTATTAGAATCACATGTCAGTACCTTGCCAGCTACATTCTTGAATGCTCTTCAGTTCTTTTTTGCACTTGTTGCCCACAAACACTACACATCAACCTATCTACATAGGTGACTCACAGCATTGTTCCATGTCAAACCTCTTTCTCTGAAAAGGCTGTGCTGGAGTCATTTGATGCCATGTTTGCTAGTGCCCTGGAGGCCTCCAGGCAATCCCCAAGTCAGCTGTGTTCATGTTACCAGGGATAAGTGAGCTGGTACTCAGACTGCATGCCTGCACAACTGTGACTTCAGTCATAAAGTCATTTCCCAATTTATGTGGAAATTATACACTGGTTACCAAATATAGGAAACAGGTCACATTGCAGTCAATATTTTACAGGTGCTCTATGGCCAGTTCCTGGTTGTGACTCATTCAGGAGTTCCCTTTGGCTTTGGTTCTTCCTAGCTGGGCTATTCACAGAAAGCAGTGTTTGAATTTGGCAGATAACCTTGCTATGAATGAGAGTAAACACTAATTATGTACATGATAGATAATTGCCCAGATGAGCAATGCTTACCTGCTTTCCTTTTTTTCCTCTTTTCTTCCTCTGTCCCCTCAAAGTCTGGATTTCTGCCTTGTGCAGGAAAGTTTCTCAAATAGTTAAGAAAGTGGAAAATATTAAGAGGCTCAGGGAAGAAATAGTTTTTGAACAGCACATCCAGGGATGTTGGTTTTCAAAACCATGAGGTCTATATTAAAGCCAGAACTTTGCAAAGTGAAGTTTTTCCCTTTTACATTGGATCGAAGCTTACCCAACTTCCTTCATGTTTTTGGGGAGCATTACTTCAAAGTTGCTCTAAACTACAGAAATACCTTTTTAGATGAGGGATTGGGGCTCTCCAAAGTATGGATCCCCAGTGAGAACACTAAAGCAAGGTAGAGAACTAACTGAATAACAAGCCTGTCTATATATGCAGGTCCTTTTAATCTCAGATGACTCTCAAATGATTAGCAGGGTGTCTGTTACCTGAGGAAGCTCTAGTGCTCTACCTATAGTTGGCCTTCCCTCCACTTTCAAGGCATCATCAGCTGGGTTTTCCCCTGGACCCCAGACGACTGTGTGACAGGTCTCAGCAAGAGGAAGCAGAACAAGATCCTCCAAGGGAGTGTACTTGTTGGTTCTCACCAACAAGTGAGATGGGAGATGAAGTTATGCTATCCAAATGAACTCTCTCCTGCTACTGGAAGCTCAATGTTCCCTGATAATTTAATGAAACTGAAGCTGAAAAGTTAATGTTTAAATTCATTCTAAAAGATGCATTTAAACCATGAGTCCTTTTCTCTGAATTTTTTTACTGGTTAGACTCCTTATAATAGAATTCACACTTTGTGCAGAGAACTTACAATTTCATGGGAGGTTAGGGTGATTACTTTGAGATGTGTGTTTGAAGACAGAAGGTAGGACTTTGAAGGCTCAAGAGTACTTTTAGACCCATAAATTAGAGCTTGGCAGGTGAGAGGGTATGATTCCAGAAATCTAAAAAAATCTCTTTGCAAAAGAGAGAAAATAAAAGATTTAACTTTTTCCAGATTCTGTTTGGATGTGAGGGGAAAATACAGGCTGATTTCTAGAATCTAGTAATATCTGTTCAGAACTAAATATAACAAGTTGTGCAACTGGTCTCTGTGGCCTGATGACTATGCCAGCACACACAGTAGTCACTGGCATGTGTATTTTTGTGCTATTTCGTTTGTGTACTCCAGTCATCTTGTATGGGCAGTAGGCTGCAATGTCAGCTCTTTAGACCTTTCAGAAAAAAAGGAAAAACATCATAGGGGTGGAATAGGAGCTCACCTTTAAGCTGGGAATCCACTCAGAACTGGAGCAGCTCAGGACATGGGAACACTGGAAAAGGGTAAAATAAGTATCGACAGATTGCTCAACTGGATTAGCTACTGCCTGCTTGAAAGCCCAGTCATTCTTTTGGAGTCACTTTAGGTCACTGCCTGTAATGTCAGTAAAGGCAGCCCAACGGTCGGTAAAATCCTCCATCAGATTAGGTTTCTATACATTTCCCTTGGTAACATCAAGAGAGAATTTAAAGAGAAAGCTGACAGACCTATTATTATACTGGCACAAGATATGGCTGTGATCTTTCCAGTGCGCCCAAAATAAGCCTCGTCTTTGAAAATGAATTACTGTCCGTGGCTCAAGGGCAGCCCTGAGAGCACCCTCAGTCCTGCACAAGGTGCACAGAATGAATAAGCCATCATGTGTCTCCCTTTCCTGTTCAGGAGATTAAGTTCTGTTCCGAAGCCAGAACCCTACAGCCTGCATAGGAACAGAAGTCCAAATTACTGAAGTCATTTTCAATAATGGTATTATGTCTAGAGTAGACTTTAAGAATGCCCATGTCAGGTACATAAGGTCTCCGGGGTCTTCTGGATCTCATACGTTACCAGGAATTTTCTAAATTTTTTAGTCCATTTTCCTTGTGCTTTTAAGAATGAGGTCACTACAATAGGAAAGTAGTATTTTCCAATAAGCAATACTGTTTTATGAGCATGAATACAGTTCTTCAGTGTCAATGTCCTTCTGCACATAAACGGCCACGTTTTATATCCTGCATTTTCCTTTAAAAAAACCCAAAACAACCAACCAAACAATACCAACAACAAAACCACAGAAAAAAAAAAACGCAAAAAACCCACCAAACAAAAAAACTCAAGCCACAAAGTGTCAGTGGAACACAAAGAAGCTCTGCTGTGCCAGCTAACCAGCTAGCTTGGTGTAGCATAAGGTGTGGAAAAGAACTGAATGTGGCTTGTTGTGACTGATTAAAAGGGGCAAGGAGGGAGCATAGGGAACAATGAGTGCATGCTGTGTGGAGTGTGCATAGTCCTGGAAAGTAAGAGAGTGAAATGCTGCTGAAATATTGATAGGGCGGATAGGATCTAGAATGATTGACAGCATGTGTGTGTCTCTTGGCAAGTTTAATTGGATTTGTTGGGGTAGAGAGTGGAAGAATGTGGTGCATTTCCTTTTATGGTTTTCTTTCTTTCAGTCTCTTCTTTTCTCTTCTATAGAATTGACATTTAATGCATATCCTTTTCATTGTCTATAGAAAACCTGGTTTTCATTCCTCTAATTTTTAAGGTTGAAGGAGCTGTGTAGAGGGGATGAAAAGAGATGTAAAACAACTTTCATTGCATTTTATTTGCTACTTGTCTTCACTCTTCAGTGAGTACTCATGTCTAGTAAAAGTGGTAACTTGCAAGGGAAAAGAAGAAAAAAAAGAACATATAATTAAATAGAGGCTAAATGAATCTCAATGTTATGCTAGTTGTCACAGGAATTCTGCCTTGAGGACTTATCGTGTATATGCTCTGCTTCAGTATTACTCTGCTTTTCTCTTTGGCTTATCATCAGTAATCAGATTCATCTTGCTACAAGATCTGAACCTGGGACTTTAGGCACAAAGGTGTTAGCTTATACCAAAGTGATAAAGTCCAGATCCTCTAAAATGCTGATGACCCCAACTGTTCAGCCTCCCAACTTCCACTGAAACAAGTAGTTTTCTGTGGGGAGCTGCCTCAGTTGTTTTGATGGTCAAAGTCTGGATTCCCAACAAGTTGCCAGCCACGGTGTGTATGGGTTTTCTTCTGCAAGGCTGTCTTTCAGCCTTCCCCTCTCCCTCCTGCCTTTCTCCAGTGTGAATATCCTGTGCTTTTAAGCAGAACTGTTGAACCATCTGTTCTCTCCCCAAGTCCTGATAAACTATGTTTATCAGTTGTTTGTTTCATATTTGCATTGAACTTATTGTTAGTGAAAAGTTCCAGCATGGGAACTGCGTGGATGGCAGCTGTAAAAGTTTTACCTGCACTGCTGGGCTTGCGTGGTGGGATCTTGACCTGGAGGGACACAGCCATGTCAAGCAGGGAGAAGGTATTTTGGCCTTTCTGTTCTTAGCCTTTTGCTCTTATAGATTAACAAGTAATCTAATTATTTCACATAGGAACGTGGATCTGGAACAGATATTATGTCTGTAGGTGAACTTCTCCAGCTCCACCTTGAAATTGGACAAGTTCATCGCTGTGACTCCAGTTACTCCCTCTGCTGACCTTTGTCTGATTTCTGTTCCGGTCTCAGGTCAGAGAGCTGAGGATGACAGCTTCAAAAGTGTTTCAAAGAAAGGACCCCAATCACTGCTCCTGGGCTCAATGGGAGAGAGAAGCCTGCTTTCTGCAGAGGTCTGAGTGAAGGAGCAGAGAATCAAGGAAGACTCGCTTTGTGTGGAGAAGATAGAGAACTACTGACAGAGGACACTGCATTTGATAAAAGGGTAAAAATTTGCTTTTGCTCCTGCTCTGAGTTCAGCTTGACTCACTAGCCAAATACTTGGTAATCCCTTTCAAACTTGTAAGATTTCCAGGCCCTCGGGCATGTACTTTAGAGCTGTTGGTATTCCACCTATTGTCTCTTCCCTTCTTTTTGCTTCACACTGTCCCACTAGCAAACTTAACAGTCTGTGAAAACCGGTGGGTAGGTAGGTATAGGGAGGGGGGATTTAAAGACATGTTCAGTCATCTCTCGAGGAATGAAGCCAAACTTGTGTCTGGTAGCAGAATATTTTTGGAGCAGTTTGTTTTCAAATAAAAAGCCTAATTTAATAATGTCATTACACAGCCCTAAATTAAAAAAATACAATTTTACTGAGACACAATAGAAGCTAAGCTATCAGACAGATACCTAATTTTCATTGAAGTAACAGCCAGTTTTACTGGAGAAGTATTTCTGAATTTTCCACTCTTGCTTACTTAAGGCTGCTTTTGGTATGAGATAATGTATCTTCTTGAGACTGATTAAAAGACTTCTGGGGGGGGGAAGGCCAGAAAGGCAGAGTATAGGAGAACATTCACTGTCTGCTTGCTTGTTTGATCAGATTTGTTTTTATTAGTATGTATGTTAAATTCATTTTCTGAGAAAAATTGTTGATGCAAGAAACCACTCATCGTTTTTCTGCTCTCGATGTTCTACCTCCTTTCTTACAAAAAGTCTGAATTTTGGAAAAAAGCAACAGAGGTAGCATTCATGAAGAGTCAACCAATGTCTTTATTGCTTCGCTAATCAGTAAAACTTCATTTCCTGCGAAATCTGCTCTCATTGCCCTACATGTTAACTCTATGGTCAGTTCTCTTTAATCTTAGCACCCTCTGCTGTGGACAGCTATAATAACATTGTATTTAATTATTGGTTTATAATTTACGTATCTCTCTTTGTACCAAAGGATCTACAAATGCAACACAGCTTATGTTAATGAAGCTGCGTGTGTCTGGTATGAAAAATGTATTCTCTTTCTTGGGTTAATCTGGACGATAGCTTTTTTCAAATGTTTATGGAAGAAAAGATGTGTAGAATACAGACAAAAGGTTAGGTTAGAGAGGATCCCAAACGGAAATCTTGATTTTTGCAGAAGAGAGGGGTAAACATGCAACTGTATTAAAGTCTGGAGATCACCTCCAGTTTGCCCATGCTACAAGAAAAAGTTTATATTTGCCATGTTTTGTTCCTGTGGAACATGCACTGATTGCATCACTTCTATCTCTAGTGTCAGATTTTCTACATGAGTAGGGGCACGTGGGATAAAGTTGGCTTTGTTGGCTTTTGCTTATTCAGACATTCTCTCTTGCCAGTGCCTAGCTAGTTCTTCAGGCCAAGGTGTAACTTGTGCCAGCAGGACTGGACCAGGACATGGCCTACTGTTTATTCTTATTTTTTTGAAAAAGGTACCACTTTGAAAGTGTCAAAATAGACAGGAAGTAAAGAGTATAAATATCTGCTGACTTATAAAGATAATTTTCTAGGGATTTATACTTTAAAAATCAAACTTTTTTATTATCTCTTTCCAGTAACCAGTTCCATTTTTCAATCTCTCAGTGACAGGAAAGGAGTAGATTTTATTTCAGCAGAGGTACAGCCTGAAAACTGAAGAAAGAAGCTGTTCCTAGTAGGTAAACTAGGTCAGCTCTTCCATGTTTGTTTACAGACAGAAAATCTTATTTTCCTTCTTAATGAAGCTTCTTGCCATAGATCCTCAGATGGGAACACCGTTTCCAGTGACCCTTTCTTCTCCCTCACATGACATTTAGAATGTTTCTCCACTCTTGTCAGGTTTGAAGGCTAACAAGATGGCTATACCATAAGGATGCTTTTGAAAAATGCAATAATTTCAGATAACACATAAGCAGTTCTCTGTACTTCTAGTGTCTTCCTTTAAATGCTTAAGTATTTGTTATCAACTATCTCTTCATCTTTTCTATCTTGTCTTCTAGAAAGCAGCATGTGTAACAGGAATAATGGTATGAATCTGTCATTTCCCTTCTCACTCCTCCAACTCCATCTGCTGATCATTCATATGAGAGCTCTAACAGCAGAGCTGCTTCTGAGGATTGTTGAAGATGTGGAACAGTGAAACCCTTCTTGTCAAGCCTCCAAGAGCAAATAGCAGCAGAGATGAGATTTTTGAATACATTAGTAATAATACTGTATTGAAGTAAGTTTGCATTAAAAAGCCTGTTTAGCAGATGAAGTAGTGGAGGTAAACAAAGGGTAAGTGAAGAGACCACAGTCAAGCAGTGAGTGAAGGTCGGAGAAAGGTGTCCTGGTTTCTACTTGTTCTGCCTTTCATGTGATCTCATTGAGAAAATTTTTGCAGTGAAGCTTGCAGCTATTTCAAATTGAATTGAGTAGTTTGGTATGTTTTATTACAAGCATGAGCTTTTCTTAGAAGAATCAAGATGATATAAAAGCTCACAAGAAGTAATAAACATTTTTAGCCTCTCAGGTTCAGCTTTGACAAGGGGACATTTCCGAAAGCAGAAGCAGTGCAGCAGTTGCTGTGGGGTTTTCTGTGTTGTGAGCCTTTCTTTTCTAATTTGTGTTGCTCTAGTGGGGCTAGCTGGAGAGCAAACTGTCTTAACCTGCAAGATGGGAATTCATGTAGGCTTGACACTGATGTCATGCATCTATCCCACCCTTCCTATGGGAAGAGTAAAGACTTCTCAAGGGATTGCTCTGCTCCGGTGATCCCAGTCAGTCTGTGCTTGAGGGCTTTTATAGAGTGGAATGGCTGACTTAGTGGAGCAGCCCTGGCTTAAAACCAGTGTAACAAAGTGGAGGATCAGGCGTACAGTAAGTGAATCATGCAGAGCAATGTTGACCCAAACAGAGGATGACAGCTTAGAACAGGTTCCTCAGAGACATTAAGTTATCCTTAGAAAGGCAGGTCTCAAAGCCAAGGCTTAAACTTTCTTAATGGGTTTCATTAGGAAGAAAGGAGAGGAACTGGAAAAAAGACATGTAGCTTAAAAGGGAACAGTTTCAGCACAGTCTAAAATTTGTTCCATTTTTTAGTAAAAGAAGCCAATCCTGCCTTGAAATTCATGTCCCTTCAAAGTTCAAGGAGGCCTATACTGTTGGCCTGCTCTGTTAGAATGCTTCAGCCACTTATTGTATGTGGATTGCGCTCCAGGGACTGGCTGAAAAAATATGATTTAGTGAAAGCTTGTACCCAAAACACATCATTGGCCTCTGATCTCCGAACATTTAAATATTTCAAGCTTACAAGCGGACGCTGTCACGAGGACAGACCCTGATCCCTAGCTGATTCTAGAACATCTGTTGAGGCATTTACCAAGTTAATAGATTAGCTATGAGAATCAGGCAGGTGTTTTCCACCAAAGCCAGAAAACATCAAAATCAGATTGCCCTCCAAGTCTTTCAGCACAGGCAATCGAGTTAGAATGACTCATAGAGTCTAACAGATAATAAAACACACATAACATTTGCTTTAAGGTACAGGTGGGGATATTTTGTACTGTGCTTAGGAGAAAGAAAAACTAACTCTATTTGGGAATAGAGTAATTGAATACAGATGGGAGGAGGCAAATGAAAGAATTTAGCAAATATCTCAGTGGAATAGCTAATGGGAACGAGACAGAATAGGAAATTAAAAATTATTCGAAGCAGATGGACCATTCTTTGAGTTTTTTAAAATTTATTAGGGCTGCGAAAAAAATGTGTCTGTTTATTTTCCACGGCCATGAAATTAATGAGTTGGTGAGTTGTGCTTGTGCAATTTTATGACTGCCATGTCATTTGTCATAATTTGGGTGCTGTTTGATATGGATTTATGAATATTTCCTCCCCCCAACATGATTTATGGGTGTTGGTCATATGTGAATTAGACTGTCACCTTTAGTATGAAAAAGTACAAATGACAGATGATAAAAAAAAAAAAAAAAGAAGTGTTCAAGTCCTTAGTGCTGGAAAGCAGAGTTCACAATCCCCTCCTCTGCTTCTTCATTGGAAGTTTTTGTTTGGAGCTGACAATTAAATGTTTGGACTTGAGTCAAGCATATGGGAATATTGAGGGAGCTTGAATAGATCTGAACTCATCTGAACTTCACCTGTGAAACTCAGCTTGAGTCATCCTTTCCTTGTACTGTGCATTGGAAAAAAAAAAAAAATATATATATGTATATATATATACACAATACTTGCCATAGGAACAACTGATTTACTGTACCATAGCAGCAAGTTGGCCTGGCAAATTTATTGTCTTGCTTCCAGTAGTGGCTAGCTTTGGATGAAGCTTCCATGAAAAGTGAAAATAATCTCTCACAGTACATTCAATTATGCAGCACTGCATAGTTGAAGGAGTGAAATTAAAGGATATACAAAAAAGTCTGGATTTCTGTAATAATAATAATAGCATCAACTTTTATACCAACTGTTATCGCTTCCACCAAAACTATTAAGTGTTTGCCATTTGTTTTACAACATGTAGCAACAGCATGCACCAGTTTAGGACAGTTGCTCCTGGATTTGAGCCACCTGACTTCAAGCATATAAATGAGGCACCTAAGTCAGTACCTAATCACCCCATTGATGCTGGAAGGTGATATGCACCTCCAAAGGGCAATTCAGCCCATGTGTCTGCATCTGTTGACTATGTAGGCAGACTAAAACAGCCCTTCTTCCTAATTTAGCTCCCCAGTTTGGTATAGCAAGTCATGTGGGAGGAGTTAGAGCCCAGCATGGGATATAGCTTTAAAAAGAGAAAACAATACACCTTGCATGACAATAAAACATTGCTGATCATCTTTCATGCTGAGTTAGCAAAGGTTTCCTTTTGACTGGTCCATTCTATGAATCTTAGACAACCATATGCTGAAGCCCATTTACTAGGGCCTAGACAACATTGCTTCTCCAATGGGAGGCTGATAGTTCTTAGTAGTAAGTATCTCTGCATTTGCGGGGAAAGGATGGATTACTTTGCATGGAGCCACCAGAGCAGTCTTTGCATGTATTGATAGCACCTATTACTTCTAAGGGTAATTGATCTCTTTTTTTTTTTTGTAGATAGTCGAGCAGGAACCTGTATTAGCAAACCAGTGTCACATCTGCTGCTGTGATGGTAGCTGAGATGCTTTGTAGTGGTGTTAATCCAGTTCTATGAAGATGCATTTATTTCAAAAATAGACAAGGATCACCTGTATTGAATTCAAGAATGAGATCCAGTGATCTCAGCTGACTCATCAGGAAACCTTCACATCTATTGGAGAAAGCTCTGCTTGTCAATTGCAATATATTGATATATATCAGAAATATCCCATTGCTGGGGCCAATGAAACTTATTTCCTTTGTGCAAAAGTAGCTGATAGTTAAGTTGTCTGGCAGTTCAAAGGTGAAAATTTTTCAGAATTCCAAAAATTGAAAAAATTTCTGTTTCATTCAAGTAAAATGTTTTGCTTAAATAAAAACGAAATGCTTTGCTGGGATTTACTTTTATTTAAGAAGTTTTTTTCTTGAAAAATATTTCCAAACAAGCTTCTTTTGAATTTTTTTACAAATATTTTTTTAGATTTTTTTTTTTTTAAGATTACCAAGCATGAATCATTTCAGTCCTTTTCAAACATTTTGAATTTTGTTCATTAATGGAAATAAGTGAGTGAAAAATTAAGTAAACTTGCAGAATCTTTTGTTTCATGAGGCTTGCATTCATCCTCAGAAATGTTTTGGTCCAAGTATTAAAGCTAGATTAATTCTCTTAGTTACTTTTCTATGTTTTCACTTACTGGATGGCTTGTTTTATAAGCTTCGCATATGTTTTGCCATATTTTGAAATTGGCGAATCAAATATGAAATCCTTTTCTGTAAAAACAGTTGTACTAGGTTTGCAGAGGAGAGAGGGGAGAATATCTGCTGTTGGATAAGAGTAGTGTTTTTACTGAGCTTGGATCAAAGTTGTTTTGACCATATCTGGCATTTAAAAGGCCAACCTGCTTATACCCTGTTACCATAAAGAAATTTGCCAGGAAGGCAGGTGTCTAACTATACAGGCAATCAGATTACAGAGCAAAGTAATCATGATTTCTGATTTTGAGCATAGCTTGCCACATTAGCACATGCACTTTGGAAGAGAGGGAGAAGTAATCAGAGAAAGATAAGGACAAGGGTGGAGATCATTTAAGCCAGTACAGTTCTAATAGGGTAGTAAATTTTATGTAGCTTTTATTAAAGTGTTTTTGCTTTTATATGTATAAAAAACGTCAAAGCTATCTGAAAATGAGAAAATCCCTAGGTTTACTTCCTTTTATTTTTTTTAAGAGTTGCCAAAATGCAGCAATGTGTTTCTTGGGAGGCACTGTTTGCACACACATGTCTGCAACTCTGAGCGAGTCACAGCTGCAGAGTTTCTTTAAGGCACGCATGCTTGGCTTTGACATACTGAGATTTATGGCGAGATTTAAGTTCTTGTACCAACGGTGACGTTTCCTGAATAGTTTTCATCCAGATGGTCTCCGAGAGGATAAGATTTACCAAGATTTATTCACTGAGAGGGGGCAATGTGAATTAAAATTACAAGGGGTGCTGTATATACACTTTCCCATTCACTGCCTCATGAAATGTAGAAAATTCTCTCTGTCCTTTCCCCCCAAACAAAGTTAAATGGAGTTGCTTCTTTCAACATATCGTTCCACTCTGAGCAGATTAGGGCTCTGGCAAACAAGTGCTATTAATTTTGTTGGGGTGGAGGAAGAGGTTACTGCCCTTAATGTCCACCCTGCCACTTTGCCATGGTCTTCCGCCCTACTAGTGGAGGCAGCAGATGCAAGCAAGTGCCAGTTTATCAACTGTCATAGTTTGCAGACCATTGGCAGTTAAAATTAATGTGCTGGCTCTGAGCTGTATGGATGATGGCTGGACCATGTTACTTTCTGATGGCTCTGTTTCAGCTTCTGGTGTGGGACTGCTGCAGACAGCTGGGAGAGGTAACCTCTTAAGCCATTACCACTAAATCCAGCACAACCTCTCTGACTGAGCTCCAAGTCTTCAGCCTTTGAGAGCTGTTAGGACTAACAGCATTGTTTGGGATCCTGAGGCTGTATCTTCAATGGGTTGTAGGCTCAGTTAAAGTCAGTGAAGTGCCAGTGATTTGTGCAGGCTGAGAATCTAAGCATGGTAATTCAGATTGTGATTGCTGAACTTAGATTTTCTGGAAATTGCACGTATTTTGCAAACAAAAGAACTGATGTTATTTCATATAAAAACCTTGTAGGTTTTTATGAGGTTATTGACACACAGTGAAACAATTAAGCACACTCTTACACGCTTAACTGCTGCAAGGTAAGTATCTTCACCAAAGAAACCTAAGAGGTATTGCTCCCATACTTAAATGCTTTGTAAGCCTTTTGCTGGACAGAGTCAGAAGACTTACTGTTTTCTGTGTTTGTCTTTTTGAAATACTATTAAGTCACTATGGAAGTTCTAGTACTATAGGCTTATTCAAGTTCTGCTTAAAAAAAAAGTTAGTTGGTATTAAAAGATCAGTATCTTTTATCCATTTTTTGTTTTCCTCACTTGCAAGCTGATTTTTATTCCCACTGTATCTTGAAGTATCAAAGTCACTTAACTGTTGTTAATTTGGCTTCTTTAGCAGGATCAACACATTTCAGTGTGAATATCTGTGAATCAAGCCACAGCTCCAGTGACAGAAGGCAACAAGTTCATCCTAGAGGAGCATTTATGGAAAAACACATTGTCTTGCTTGATATCCAGAAAAAAACACTTTTACCAGCATATTGCATTTACAACTTTGAGCATGCTCGAGGTATTTTTTTTTCGATTATTATTTTGCTTTGCTATCTCATATTATTTGGAGACATCTTTTATGCATTGCCTACTGCCAGTTGAGCTCTAACAGATGAGATCTTCACAATCAATAACTGGTCTTGTGTCCTTCAGCTTCTGAGTTGTCAACCTGTGTTTCATTTATTTTTGAAAGAACTCAGAATTTCATAAAATCATCTGCACTTTATATTGTCTTAATTTAAGCAGCCTCAAGTATAGATACTGAAAATGACCAATTGCTTTTGAAATCTTGGGCTAGGTGAACAACATCTTTTTGAAACAATGGAAAATAACAAGTGAGAAGACTCTGTGATTGTTCTTTATGGTTAAGAATGGACAGCCTGAGTAAAAGGGTTAATAATTGTAATGAAATAGGCCTCACTGTATTGTTGCAAGTTAAAAATATGCCTCTTGCTGCAGGGCTTGCATTAATATTGTTTGAGAGGAGTAGCGTCAATGTACTGTAATAGACTTTTATTAATAGGCTAGCACAGTCATCAGTCTCTGTGTTGGTGTGATGGCTGAATACAGTGAACATGAGCATCTTGACAAGCAAGTAACAAAATCTATCAATCACTTCCAGCATGAAGATACAGTGATAATTATGTTTACAGTGGTAATAAAACATGAATAAATAAAGTGTTCAAATCCATGGAAATTTTAAGAGTCCATAGTCAATATCCTATGAAATATAAAAGATGGCATCACCATAAATTCACCTAGCTGTGTAGACTGAGATCATTTATTCTCTTGACCCATCTTACTATTTTTAGCATAAATTTAACGCATTCTTCATTCAGCATTGTTCAATGGTAGAATAACTCCAAGGCTAAAGGCCTAGGTTGCATTCTTTTTTTGCTGTACCATGTGCAAGGATGTTCAGTGTTCTTCCTGATGCCCTCAGAACAGCAGTATGGTGGCATTTTATAATTTGTGTTAGTCACTTTTTCTTTCCAGTACTGGCCAACTAAAGAATGGAGCATGTTCTGCTGCCTTTTATGTTGCTCCATGTGAGCGGTTGACTCCATTTATTTCAGTGGAATTACTCTAAGCTCATAGTATAAGGAAAAACAAACTTCCTGGTCTAGTGGCTTCTGGTGTCAATGAGCCAAAGTCTCCTAGCCTGAGAAATGATGTCATGTGATTTCTGGGAAGGAAAAGGTCCTGATTTTTTTTTTATTTTCTTTTTTTTTTTACTGTCCGAAGGCCATGTCTCTGTCAGGACAAAGAAGCCTTCTGTAGTTGGAATCCATTGCATTTACATCAAGTTTCGATCTCTTTATAATGGTGGGTTAATCTATACTTTAGCATAAGGAAGAACATAGACCAGTCTGAGTTACCAATCTGCCCTCACTAGATAGTATCTGATTTTTTTTAAATTATTATTTTAAAGAAAAATAGTAAATTCAGTTCCTGAAAAAGATGCTAGTTTGACAGTCCACAATACTGATGTCTTTGTGCTTGACTGTGGCATAGCCCTGCTCAGGCAGCAGCAGAGGGCTTCTCCTGCCAATGTGCCTCCACCCTGGCCTGTAGTGGGGGAGAGGTAACTTTGCTTCCCATGCTTCATTTAATTCTTGGCTCTGTCTGCTGAGAATGGCAATGGAGTTGCCAGTTGTGGCATGCACATTTATTGCTAGGAATTGAGCCAGAACCACCAATCCATTTTGCATAGACACTGAACAGCAATGGTAAATACTTCTTGTTCATTACTAACCTAAACCGGATTTGAACTGAAGACTTGGAGGTGAAAGACTGTCTCCCATTCCTTAATCCCCTTAACATTTCAGTCTGCCTCATAAAATTTTCTGAAAACAAATGTAAACCTTGTGTATAAAATGAAATCCAGGAGAGAAAAGAAAATCCAGAGTGAAGACTGAGTCTGTTTTCTTCTTCAGCAAGCTTCTTTGCTAGTAGTGACCCTGGAAAATTGTTCTATGATTATTCTCTTGAGAGATTACTCTAATTTCTTGCTGCTGTAGATGGCCATATGATCAATTGTCATCAGTCACTGCTTGATGATGGGTCATTACTTACCAGTGCATACTTGGGGGAAAAACACATGCGACTTCCATTAGGAGGCAGAGTGCACCTACATCAAATATGAAGCATACAGTAATTTCTCATTAATAAAATTTCAAGACTGTCCTCCTAAAGTTCCTAGCACAGAAGTTGCCTTCACAGTGGAAGAACTGAAACTAATAAAGATTTGTAGTTTACAGTCAGGAAAATGAGTATTCCTATAACTAAAAAATCTGATTTTTAGTTGAGCGTTTCAATATCAGAGATTGATTTTATTGAGAAAGAAAGGTAAAGCTCATTCTCTTCTGTTCTTTGCTTCAGGACCTCATAGCTTGAGAGCACTTTTAAATTTTAATTAATTCATTTAATTAAATTAAGCTACAGCCAGTATAAATATGCCCTTCTTGTTTCCTTTCAAAGTTAAGAGTGCATGTATGGCACCATGGAAAATGCTGCATCTCATGGGTACTGTCTTGGTCAGGAAGTCTGGATGTCTTCAAGAACACAGAAAATAATTTTAGTGAAATTTTAAAATATATTTCTTTCATATTTTCTAAACATCCTAGCAGCAATTCAAATTAAACAGACCTTTAGCTGAGTAAACTACTGAGAATTAAACAACATAAAGTAAGCACAGCCCTGCTATGCTGCATGGTTTTTGAATAGGTTCTGCAAGGACAACCATTTCCTATAAAGGTGAAGATAGTTTCTGTCTAAATCACAAGGAATTTTATTTAGGCTTTCAAAGCAAAATCTGGTAGACCAAGAGGAAGAAGGTTAAAAGAGGTGAAATTGGAAGAAGCAGTTGCTTTTTTTTTTGGTCCCAGCAAATGGAGGGTACTGAAATATGTAGAGATAGGATTGGATGAGATTCTGTGTCATCTAGTCACATTGAGGTGTTTCCATCTGGCATGGATTGATATGCAGTCTTGTGCATACTGATGAAAATTAAGATATACCCATAGGTGTTCTGTGAGTAGGACTGGTTTCCATGCTTCTCCCCCACCTTTCCCCAAAGTCCCATGTCTGTGTGGAAGACCTCTTAAGAAATTATATGAAGAGAAGCAAAACAAAAAGGAAAGTTAATCCTCCAGTTAGTGCTTGGTATCTTTTATGTGAACTGCCAGTAAGGGCATCAGTGTGTAATCACAGGCATAGATTCTTATCCATTAAAAAAAAAAAAAAAGTGACACACCATATAAAAATGCACAGATTACTGGAATAGCTGCATTTGAAATTATTAGCAGACCACTTTTTAATCATCCCAAAGTCAGTGTTGAAATTCTGTAGACATGGAAGGGAGTGATCAGCTCAGCCATCATGTATGGAAGTGGGACCATGCTTTAGTTCAGAGAGAAGGCTGCAGTTCAGAAGCTTTAAATTAACTAGCTTGTTTGACTTAAGTTGCTTGGCAATGACAATCTGAGTCCTTACCCAGGACCCTGCTGAAGCCTACACTGCTCTCAATATTTGAGCTGGCTAGTTTAAACTACTTGGAGTGTGTCTGCACCTCTGGATTACAATGGAAGTTATTGCAAAGAATCACAACTGCAAACATTTTGCTTGAAGCATTTATCAGCTGAGCTTTGGCCTGCTTCCTGGTCACAAATTGGCCCTGGATGGTTACTTGTAATATGCTCTTTAACACTAGAATGTACATTTTGGACACATTTTGGGAAAGGATGTCTTTGGGAAATACCATGGTCTCTATACCTTCTAGCTTAATGCACTATGCTCCCTCATCTATATTTATTAAGTTGTATAGGTTTAGATGGGGAATGATATAGAGGAAGTTTGAGGTGCAATGCCACTGAAATGTAGGGAGAGCTCAATACTTATGTTATAAAATTGTAGGTAAAAGCTCTTTGCTTTTTATTCCATTTGAAGTCATTTAGGACTACATTGATGCCAGGTGGAGTTACCAAGGGTTCCTAAGGTGGTCAGAGGCCTGATGTCCACTGGAAGTCAATGGGATTTAGGCTCTTTTCTGTATCCTCCAGTTGCTACGTTGTTTCTTCAGACACTGAAGTGTGCTTGTAAATCTAATCCCTAGTAGTCTTGAAAATTCTCCCCCTTATCTGGCGTGCTTCTGCTGTAGATTAACAACCACCCCATTGCCCAGCTATAACTAAAGCAAGACTGCGGCATTACCAATGTGTATTCCTCTCTGGCACCATCTAGTGACTCCAGAACTAGGCTTCCAACTGCTCCTTTCTTCCCATTGGAAAACAAGATGTGTTTTCCTTAGGTAGTGGCTTAAAATTCAGTTCAGTGCAGATGCAGCTCTCATGAAATGAACTCACCTTAGAGCAATGGTTGCAAAGCCTTTTGGGAGAAAGCTTTGTAGTATGGCTCTTCTACTAACAGTTTAGATTCATAATTCAAGGTGCAAAAGTGCCAAGGCACATAAAAAATAATGTTAAGATCTTGTTATAGATATTTTTTTACAGTAAGAATCAAGAATGGGTATGTGTGTGTATCTGGTTTAAGACTGTCATAGTCTTTGAGCATCTTTTCTAGTCCTAATAAAATAGCCGAGAATGAAATGAGCATACTTAGATTATAGAATGATTCAGGGCATCATGTTGTTAATAATGTAGAGAAATGAGATATAAAAGCTTTTACTCAAGCATACCCTAAAGCAAATTTAAGTAGAGCACACAGCTATGATGCTGATTGTTTTCACAGGTGTTGGCACCATATGAATTAAATGAAGAAAAAAAAAATGGTGAAACATTTATGACTCATTAGAATTATGTGGTTTTCTATCCTGTCCTAACAACTGAAAAAAGGTGTAATTTACATTTGCAGCCAAATGGCGTGAAGTAACATTATACTTTACCGACATGAAAAGAGGAGACTTCCAGATGACTACTATTCTGAACTTCTCTAGTTCTCAAATCCTGGATTTTCAGTTTTTCATGTGGACTTTTGAGAGCTAGAATTATTGCCCCATAAAAAAAAAAAAAATGAAAAGGAATATGGTAACTTTGAATCTATAGAACGTGTTGTTTCAAGGAACTAAGTGCCATTCGCTACACATGACACCTTCACAATCAGAATATTTTTCATTTTCATCAAAGAATGCATTTGATAAATCTAAAGAGAGTCACATCCGTGTTTTTTTTAAATAAGTAAAACTCTGCATCCTCCTTTTCCTCTCTCCTTTTCAGAGTTTAATTTTTTTTCGATCAGAATTGTTTTGTTGTGCATCTTAAATATTTACATGAAGCGGGTATCCTGACAGGCTGATCTATTGCAGGAAAGCAACAAATAAACAAATCCATGTCTACAGTATTTTAGATGCTGGTTTCCTGAGTTGCTAAGTGTTTATTTTTCCTATTGTAAAAACCTGCACTGAAATACATTCAAAATGGAGTTCACATGGCAGCTTTCAGGCAACATCTAATGTTTTAACAAAGCCATAATGCAAGCCTCAGCTTCCCATACACTGCATAGTTGGCTAAAAAAGAAAGCAGCTGATTTATCAGAGCCTCTGTGCTGTAGATGAGCCTTCAGAAAAGGAACATGTCGTACTTTGCAACTGAGACTTTTTTGCAAACACCTAATAAACCAGAAAAAGAAAGTTTTACTGGGCTTCATGAGCACATTTTTCTCCTCTCACCAGAGCACCAAACCCAGTTTGTAATCCTACTTTCATGTATTTCATCCTCCCCTGAAATTTCTCATAGCACAAGCTCGCTCAATTCTGTCTGGTTAATTTGCATCTCATGGCCTGCAGTATCTCTTTAGGAGGTGAACTATTAAAAATACATTAGCCGGGTGTGGGTGGTAATGGGCCAAATGCTGCTGGTTTTGAAGGCAATCTGGGAAGCCTCATACTCTCTCTCTGACTCTTGATAGCTGTGCAAGTAAGTTGTTTGCTTTTGCTGTCCTTGGACCTTAAAAGTTCTAGCAGCAGATGTAGGTGAGATGATTGTTCTTCTGAAAGTCTGGATTGAGAAAAGCACTTTTCTTCCTTTCCAAGCTCACTCTAATCTTTAACATTACCCTTATTTCTGTTCTGCCAGAACTGTGTCCTATTAGCATCCAAAAATGTTACACATAACTTTGGCTTGCTTACAGAAGATGATCCAACCACTAACATTTGCCTTCTGTAGCCGAATGCTGAAAGAAAAAATAATCCACATTTGAAATGTGAGACTTTGCTGCTGTCAGTTTCTGGAGCTGATTATTAGGGCTGTGATTTTTATCTACTCACTTGTACAGTAATTAAAAGCAATTCCCTCATCAGTTCTCATCCTGCGAAGCCAGCTTTTAAGCAGTGCTTGATGTACAGTTTATTAACCTAAGCCCACATTGAAGGAAAGGTGACATAGTTTAAAAAGTAAGAATGAACACATCTGCTCTGAAACAGAGCTGAATGTAAAATAGATGTGATGTTTATTGTTAAACTAGCAAAAGTGGCAATGGGATTTTAATTGGCAAAGTAGGAGTAATCACCTGGCTTGGGCCAGGTGTACACCTTCATTCTGTCCACTCCCATCTGTGTCTTTTTATGCGGATTATTTTCTGTGTGGATGTATCCTGTCATGGTGGAGTAGGTGGTTAAAGACATAAGGAGGAAATCAGGGAATATGTTACTGTGACATGCTGAAGAGGAAGAAATATTCAGCTGCCTGACAACCTTTGCCACACCTAGCGTGTATTGATGAGTACAAATGCTTATCAGTGTAAGCTCCAAATCCAAGATATTTTATATTAACTGAATACTGTGCCTCTAGCCACCAACGCTGTAGCTGAGGACATCTTTATTGCAGGAAAGAGATGTCAAATAATGGGCAATTAATATAATTATATTTACCTGTGATAACTTTTCTAGATGGATGCTGGAGACAAAACATCAGGCTGAATGAAGGCAAACTGAAAGTGAGCCCAACTATGGATCTATCACATTGGACTTTTTGTGACCACTGAAAACAATATGGAATCCTGTGAGAATGCTCAAAGATTAGAAAAAACAGTTATTTAGAGAGTAAAATTGAAAGTGAAGCAGAAATCCCTAAAGCATAACATGCTTGCAGAGCACCTAAAGTGCTGCTGTGGGGGTGCCTGAGAAAGGGGAGTAGAAAGAGCTCTGTTGTAAAGATGCAGACTGCAGCATTTACTGATGGACCCCTGGTAGATGCAGAAAGGGGAAACAAAGAGGTGAAAAGTTACTACTGACTCTACTCCTTCAAATGGAGCCGTTCAAGGCAGTACAACAGAACAGCATGGTGCGTGACAAGCAGTAAAGTAATTTGCAATCCATGGTCAGCCAGAGAGAAAGGAGTAAGTGCCACCAGAGGTTGTGCCCACTCCCAGCCATACTAGGAGTGAATGAAGAACTGCATGGATTTTGTTTTAAATGGAACTGAAGAGTAATCCCAGGAGATTTAAGAGCTGAGATCATGCAATAGATACATATTTCACACCTGGGGGATAGAGACATGCCTGAAATGAGCCAGGAAATGTATCTACAGGCCAGGCACGAACACCCAGCTGAAAGCATACATGGAACAGTGCAAGCTGTGCAAAGAATATAGTGATTGACAAGAAATGCCTCATGAAATCCCAGCCCAGCCCTGGGAAAAGGTCAGAACAGACTTCTTGTTTCTAATGAAAGAAACTTTATGGCCACAGTAGATTACTAACCCAGTTTTTGGAAGGTGCACAGACAAGAACAATGGTCAGAAAAATGAAGGCACAGATTTTTCAGATGTCCTATACAGGATGCCTTCCTGTGTAATTTCGTTTAGGTGTTCCTGCTCCGGCAGGGGGATTGGACTAGATGATCTTTTGAGGTCCCTTCCAATCCCTAATATTCTGTGATTCTGTGATACCTCACTTACTAGGACCAAGTGAGAGGCTCCTGATGCCCTTCATTTAAGCAATTGAACATTTTGGTGCCTTTAAAAACTTCTGCCTAAGATTTATGTCCCTGTAAATGCACATCAGAATAAGAAGACAGCATCAGCCTTGATGGCAGCCAAGAAACTGATGGCAGTGTTAGACAGATAAGAAGGGTGTTTGGCCTGGTTATTTTGAACCTCATAAATGGTAAATGCTCCCATGGTTTAAAAAGAGACATGTACTCAGACACTGACCTTGCAGTTTGGGTAAGCATATCTACTAAAGCCTGGGGCAAAAACAATTGATACCTTTTTCTTCAGAGTTCTTAGGAAGATAAGCAAATGCAAAGGAGCTAAAACCCAGAGGTTACTATATGCAGGAAAGTATGTATGAAATTAGCCATTAAGTTATTATGAAAAGTAACAGCAAAATTTTGTTATTGGGTGCAGGCTGTGAAATTAGTAGAATGAGCAGGAAAAATGAAACTTGAGACACCATGCTGTGATTGGAATAAAAGATAGCACTAGTCTGTTAGGCTAATGGAAACAAGACAAAAAGAGTGTGAGGTGTGTGATCAACACAGAGGATCAGTATGACTGATCCTTTTGAGTGCTCTCAATAATAAGAGGAAACAGGGAAGTTGAACAGTATGGAAAGAGCTTGGTGGTTTCTTGGCATCCAGTGTTGTTTTAGCCTGCCTGGCATCCATTTGCTACCCTGGTGGAGTGTCAGTCTGCTTTAGGTCCTGCGTCATATCTGCTATTCCCATGCAGATGTCCTGGATGCCTTAGGACCTCTCAAATGGCAGCGGGCACCTGTGCATTGGACAGAGGAATCCTGGCCTTCGCTTTACAAAGCAGCGTGCTCTTGAAGGGCCACAACAGTGTGCTAATAGAAACAGCCAAGTATGGCAGTGATAAGCAAGCTGGAGAAATCTTTAAATAGGTAAGTCTGTGAAATAATTATCTTCAGCTTGGGCTGGCTGTGGGCTTAGTCCTGTAGCTTCCTGCCTTGGCCAAGAGTGAATCGCCCATGGGGAGATGTAATTCCCAGAGCAGATGGGAGCTGTCAGGTTCACAGTCAGGCATGATAGAAAGGGGTACAATGTGTAACAGCCCCCTTTGGGAAGGAGAGACTGCGGGGGGGACTAGTGGGTCTCTCCAGCCAAAGAGAAGATATCACAGGTAAAGATGCTTTAGGAAGATGTTTTAACAGGCAATCAGGTGTCTATGTAAAATACCCAGGGGAGAAAGCAATTAAAAGAGCTCTAGTTGATTAAAAAAAAAAAAAAAGTTGAAGAAAATTGAGTTAGTCTGAGAATGAACTTAATCACCAAGGTGCCCTTGAAGTTTATTAGACCACCTAGAGGTGCAATATCCTAGACAGGCAATGAGTTCTCAGAAATACCCTTCATTTAATCTTTTTTTTATTATTTTTTTCCTAGCCTAGAAAGACTGAAGCGGTTTGGTTTGGTTGGAAGACTGAACTAGCTTGCCAGAGGGAATTCGGAAGAAAGCAGAACATTTTCCCAAAGAGAAGGTAAGGCCCAACCACACCTTGCAACATCAAATCTTTAGTCATGTACCTGCTTGTTTAGCAGCAGTAATATTCAGTGTTCTGAATTTCAAAAGCATGAAGTGCACTTCATAACCACTAATTAATCAAACCTCACAAACACTCAGCAAGCAGCAACTCTGCCCACCAATGAAGCGTAATCACTTCTAAAATGGAACATGATGGCAGTTTGATATCGCATAACGTGACGCAACAGGTCAAGGCAAGTAGAACAGGAGCAATTGAGGGCACTTGGGAAGTACCCATCCTTAAACAGCTTTGCAGATACAGTGCTTCTGTTACACTGGGTATGCTTTGTGGAAATATTTGGTAAAAAATATTTTTGTGCAAAAGCAATTTTTGTATTGTACCCAAAAGAACAATTTGAAATATGATTTTTAATTCCTAGTAGACCTCCTATTGCTAAAGGCAACTATCTAGACTTTGCGGGAGCAATTCATCAGAATGTTTTCCTCTCGTTGCAGGACCTATTTTTTCCATCTCTCTAGCCAGTGGCATTTGCAGTCCTAGAGATCATGAAATAAACCACTCCTGCATGGTTCTTGACCCCGAGGTGCTGCCAGCTGGGTTCCCCAAGGGAGAAGGAAACTGTGTCAGAGGCTGCATGTTCTACCTTCAGTTCCTCTATGTTTTGAGGGACCACCTGGCACATTTAGTACTTTGCCCCTGAGGTGGGACTCTCAAAGCCATGATCCCCAGTCACAAAACCTGCTCTGTTGCAGAAGCCAGAGGGCCTAAATTAAGGCCTTCTCTTGGCCCAGTTAAATCTGTCAACATTCCAGTTGACTACAGTGCAATGGGAGAAAGATTGGGCTGGCCCAGTTTCTTTATATTTCTGCCAATCTGATCTTGAGGGGCAGACTAATTCAGATGTGTATATGTTCCTAATACTCTGAGTGTATATCTTCCCAGTTAAGCATATGTTGAACAACCTTGAGTTTTTCTCGTCTATAGGCAGAACATCTCTGTAGTTTAGATCTCCTATCCCATCACTTCTCTTTTGGAAGAAAATAGGATGTGGATTTTTTTTTTTTTACATCATACAATAAAATTACATTGTACTTGTGTAAAACAATGTGCAAACCATTAAGTAGAATAATGAAATGCTGGAAGTTAAAACAATAAGCTTGGATGATTTAAACCTTGCTACATTTTAAACGGGCAATATGTTTGCAAGAATGAATTGGTCTTTGGGGCTGAATAAATAGTACAGGCATCCAGCCCATTTTGGAAAGAACAAGGAATACCTAGGAACATAATTTAAACCAGTGTTGTAATTGGTTGGTCATTTCACATTGCTAGAGTTCTGGTATTGTTGTTTGGCTTTATAAATGACCCATATAGTCGTCTTCTAATTATACATGATATGTTTAAAAAAACCCAACAAAACCCACCAAACTGTTTGGATGAGAATCTTCCCTTTTGGCAGAATAGTAGTGGAGAGTAAATTATTTAGATGGATTATGTGGTACACTCCCCACTAATATGCCTTTGCAAACTTATTTAAAAACCCAAGATCCGGAGGCTCCTTTAACCATACCTTCAGGATATCTCCCTGGCTTCACTTCCTGAACATGAAGCAACACAGTATTTTCAGTCAAAACTCATCTCACCATACATCTAACAGATAAATAATGGATATTACTGTGAATGCAAAAAAACAGCTTTGTTTCTGATTATGGTAGAAACTGTAGAAGCAGAAATTATTTTATAGAAATTCAGTTAAACTCTTGCAGGACTAAATTGAGAAGGTAGGAGCGCTAGACCTTGGGATTTGTCTTCTGTCTGCAGCATAGGGTATGAAAATCTTTCTGGTTTTCACACTGGGTCAACCATACACCATGCCAATATTGAGATGGAAATCAGAACTGTCTTGAGGCTGCTCTCAGTTACCGTCACATTGTTACTACCTTCAAACAATCATTTAAGTTCCCTGGGATCAGGGAGAGAGAGATGTTCCTAGACACAGTTCCCTTATAACTTCACATGTAGCAGATTAGTAGGTGATATGCTGTAAAGCAAGGCATTGTAAGCTGCCATGTGGTTTTTTTCATTTCCAGCATTCTCTCAACAGAGCATGAAGGTGCAGCTACTTGGTTAAACTGACTTTTTGACCATTTAATTCTTACTGATTGCTGCAAAGCAGCTACTGCAGGAATTCAGCATCTGGCACCAAATTTGAGTTCTATGCCACAGAGTGAGGGTTCTTTAGTAGGCTGAATTATGCCAGTAATTTCAGTATGTCTGGAAATGTAACTCCTCCATGAACTCATATCTAAGGAGATTCTAGACTCTGAATCATGATGCTGTATTGTAAAATTTTGGCTGAAGTAGCTGTCATGTAAAAGACTCTCTGAATGCATAGGTTTCAGCCCTCTAACTCATCCTTTTTTTACCAACCTAAAAAAGTAAGAAAGTAACCTTTCATGTATTTACATCTTTTTTATTCTCTTGACTTTACAACATGATTGAACATCTGCACTAATTATAGATTTGCTGCAAAAAAAAACCAAACAACAAACAAATCCAAAACCATTGTGTCTATTCATATACATACACTAGAAATTAAAAGTTGGGTGTGATAAATGAAAAATTCATAGCCTTGGATGCTGAGAAAGTCAAACCTGATATCTCGCCTTGAAGTCACCTAGGTGAGATTTTTTGACATAATGGAAGCATCAATGAACTACTCTTGATTAAAAGTTTGACAGGTTGACACTATCCCCCTGAACAGGAAGACCAGGGTTGAAAGAAAATTTTAATACAAACAGAATTTCATTAATACCACAGTTTGCTATAATGGGGGTCGGTTTTTTCCCCCCACTGTTATTTTTGCTTAGATGGTGTCATTACCTTTTAAAGGGGAAAGACACTATGGTTAAGCTTTGTCTCAGAAATAATGTCATACTAATGGAAGAGGAGCTTTCAAGTAAAATCTGAAATAAACTGCCTGGAACAGTTCTGATTCTCCAGGCACAAATAAAAGCAGTTTTAATAGGGTGGTTCCTTTAAATGTAGGCTCTATTCATTGAGCTGACATTTATTTTGTAGAGAGAGTACAGAAATTCATTAAACAATATAAAATAATCAATATAAACAGAATATCAGAATGGTCTTACATCTCACAGGATCCAAAAATCATAGCCTCACTTCACTTTATTTACCTTCTGAGAGCTTTTTTTCTAATGTAACTGTTAGACTCTATCTGCTCTGCTCAGTGTTAGGACTGTCATGATGAAAGTGCATAAACAATATAAATAATAGTTGTTGGCACATGAAAGGAACTCTGAGTGGATTGTTCTTTTGGAATCTAACTGCCAAAGGTTTTGTTTGACTCTCAGAGATTTTTTTTATTATTTTTTATGTTTAATCCAAAAATTCTTATAATCTTAAATTGATTATTTGAAAAACCATCATTCTTTTAATATTCACAGTGCAATTTGATATTTATATTTTGATGCCAGGCAATTCTTATACAATTTAGTAAATATTTATTAAATCAGACTTATTTTTAAAGACTTACAGTTTTGTAACCGCTCAACAGCGCTAATACTCTTTGAAGCAGAATGTCAGCCTGTGCAAGTCAGTTTCTATATTGTCTTTCCATTCCTTGTCTGCAGCGATCCTTCTTGACTTCTTTTCACTACTGAATAGTTAAATAGTTTAATCTCTTTCAGGTCCTTGATATTATCAGGTTATATAACCTCCCACTCCATTCCCACTTATCATCTCTGAAATGTAATATTTGCATGTGTTTTTTTGACTTTTCATTTGAGATTTGCAGAGGCCTTTAAAGCATTGTTTCAACCTGCAGCATCTCTCCTTGTGATGCATTTTTAATTTCTCATTTACAGGCAAGTAAATTGACTTACTGTGAGCTTACAGTCAATATTTTCCTGATATCATTTAATTGCAAGTGTTCAGTTTTTAAATGCACAGCTTGAGACATTTACCACCTTATTTGCAGACTCATTGTAACTGTTTTTTTAATATGATGACTGTTGAAGTACTGACTCACAGTGGAAAGCAGATCGTGTACATCTTCTCAGTTTGGAAACCTAAAACCAAGCCATCTAAATCAATGAACTTGATACAATGCTATAAACAGCTTACGCAGTCAGCAGCAGAGTCAGTAATAGAACTTGGGCATCTGCTTCACATTTTCTTGTTCTCCTGCTATGCCATTTCTCTCTCCTTAAAGCATCAGTGACAAATTAAGTAAAAGCGGACATGTGAGGAGCATGGGAAAGAGAATGTTGAAAACAAAGCAATTCAGAGTGTTTTATCCTTTCTATCCAAGTCAATGGCAGGTGTTCTATGTCCTATTACAGCCTTGATAGCATGTTATGTTGCACCATTTCAGCATAGTTGCTTTCAGACTGGATGACTAAATGTCAGTTCAGATAGCAGTTATCCAATCCAAAATGAACCACAGTTGGATGGAAGTGGGTGAACAGAGGAGTGTCCAGTTCAGGAGCCTGCCCTACTACTCCATACATGGAAAGCTGCAGATATTCCAGATTTTGTTAGTGGAAAGAAGCAGATGTAAACTGGGAAATATTTCCCTGTGATTTTATAGTTCTTTCGTGATTGATGATGGTCTACACATGATGGAGAAGAGAGCTTTTCAAAATAAACAGTTCTGATTATCTGTCTTCCTATTTATTGACACAAAATAGGCAATAGACAACATGTTATAAGCAAAAAATGTTTCACTACATTAGGAACCATTTCTTTGCTAAAACATCCATGAAATCAGCCTCTTGACATATTCCCCAGCAAGTTAATCTGATTGTGATTGGCTCTGAGTGAAATGGAAATGAGAAAATTCCAATAAGCATGTGAACATACAAACTGATTTTCAACCCATTTTAAACACAGGTTGGCTGAAGACATTACTTGTGTAGGCGAGTAAGTGAAAAGCTGAAGTGCATCTGAATGTAAAAGCCAAAATCAATTTAATTTTAAATTATTTTCAACGGATTTTAAAAAGCAATGGTGTGGAACTTATGTGTAAGGTTAAAAGGCTTCAATTTTATTCCCTTCAGACTAAAGCAAGCTTATTTTTTCTCCTTTATTCAATTTCTTATGTTTTTTATCCCACTACTGTTTTCAAGGGCCTGTATATCACTTTACCAGTTTTAGTCAGAATTATTGGACCAACAATACAAAGTATTTTTATACACAGAACTGAACATCAGATGGGACTCCACAAATATTATCCTCTTCATGGCCATTGAATTAGAGATGCCTTAAAAAAAAATAATCTAGTCTGCTGTCATATGGCCTCAGCTTTATTTTAGTTGCAGGTTTCTTTTAGCTGCATTCATTGAGTAACCCAATGAACTCTGATTAAAATCCCTTTTGAAAATAGCAAGAGGTCTTCCTGTTGCATTTGGAAGGCTGCTGGTCAGACTGTGATTACCATTCATTCACTAAGCAAAATGATTTTGCGATATAGGATCCATAATAAGTCTTAAGAAATCTGGACTCAGTTTTTGTCCTTGTTTTGCCCAGTCTTGGCAATCTTGGGCAAAATATTTGTTCTTCCTCAGCTTTTGTTTCCTAAACTATAAAGTGAAAGTAGTATTTTTTCCTTTTTTCATATTTTGTTACCTGTCAATTTAGACTTTACTGTTTTTGGTTGAGCATTTGATTTTTATTGTGTATGGAGCAGCAGCAATCCCTACTTATCCCATTTGGAAAGTGGGCTGTAGCTTCTTACAGTACTTGGAATATTGTGGTGCTAATTAACCTGGAATTCCAGAAATATTTTTATCAGTGATAAGGAGACAAGGTACTACAGCTCCTCAGGTTGGATGGACAGATACTAGCCAGCAATTAAAATTGTTCCAAGCGATTACTGCTTATGCTTTGGAAGATGCCTCTCAATACAGATATGATAAAGACCCAGAATTGTGGCCAAGCACAGGTTGAAATTATGTGGAGAGTTATTCCACAACAGAGCTGAGCAGGATTTAAATGAGTTTAAATTGGAGCAGCATAGACCTTGCTGAAATCTTTGCACAAATGTCCGTGATTAAGGATGGTGACAAATTTGTCTGTGCTATTAATTGTTGAATTCCATACCATAAAGGATTCCAAAAACGTAATCTATTTGTCTGTAAGTATTTAAATGAGGAGTAAACAAGCTAATTTCTGAGCCTTCTTTACAGCATTGTAAATTGAAGTAGAATTTTCTCCAGAAATTAGACTGTGTAAGTGTCATGAGATAATTTGTATCCTCTCTCTCTCTTTCAATCTCTCTTTCTGCATTCCAGTCCTTATGGCTTCCTACCCTATGATTTAGTTTTCTGTTTGTGTTTATAAGGGGGTTTTATTGCTAATGTTTTTGCATGGTGTAATTAAAAAGCAGCTTCCTTACTGAATGCAAGGACGCTGAGTCAGTTTGCTGTATTTGATACACCTTCACAAAGCAATAAGGTAAGTCTTATATATGAAGAGAGATTAAGGATAAGGCCTTCAGAAAGGTTAAATTTAAAGTTAGAGTCTTATTTCCATATTTATCTATTTTACAGTGAAAGTGTTTAAGTTCTCAGCACTTGGAACCAACTTAAGTATCTGAGGGTCTGAAATCTCAGTCAATGCATTTATCCTTTCACTTCCCTTTAAAGATTCTTCATGATACAAAATGTCAGTTTTCCAATCTGTGTATTTACTCACTGTGTACTTTTTATTACCATTTTAAGCTATTCATTATTTGTAAAGCTTCTGTCTCTGCAACAGTAAAAATGTAGTTATATAAATAGGCTACTAAAATGGCCATTTAGCTAATCCAGCTTCCTTAAAGTAATACAGTCACATTAATACTCTCATAATTTCTTTTTTTGAAAACATTCGAAGTATTCTGAAAATATATTTGCCAAGCTGAACTTTTCTCAAGAATTTGATGCAAAATCTTTAGTTGGTGGAAATGCTCTGAAGATTTTATGCATGTGTATTTTTGTGTGCCAAAATGCTGGTATAAGTCAGTGAGCAGTTATAGTTTGTGGGTTTGGTTTTTTTTTGTTTGTTTGTTTCTTTGGGTTTTTTTGTTGTTGTTGTTGTTATTGGTGGTCTTTTTGTTGTTGTTTTGGTTTTTGTTTTTTTTTTTAACTTCTGTATAACTACACAGATTCATAACTGCAAAAAATTCTGGGGCAACACTGAGTACAAAGTGTATGACATGAATCTATAACAGGTTCACATCTTGAAAATTATACAAATTATACATTCTTGTCCTTGTCTCAAAAAGATCCTATGTACAAGATTTAGAAAAGGTAACAGCAGTGAGCCAATTTTTGGAAAGGTTTCCATATGAGAAGAAGCCAAGTAGAATGGGCTTAGAAAGGAAGTCTGAGGGATGCATAATTCCTCTTGGTAGAATCTTGAATTGTTTGAAGAAGAAATAGGGAATGCTTATTCTCTATTTCTTAAAATTGAAATAGTGCTTAAACAAATGGAAGTACTTTTCCACATAAAAAATATTAATAAACTGTAGAACACTGCCACAGGATGCTACAAAAGCCAAAATATAATTAGATTAAGAAATCAATTATCTAGACTTGTGAAAGGTATGCTTGTCCTTACAATTAAAACCCCAAATCCTTACTACTGAAAACAAAGGTTTTTCTATAGGCTCAGCTCTGGAAGAGCAGAATTACAGGATACATACTATAGAAAGGAGCCCTCCGTGTTGCTTTTCTGTAAGTTTTTTGTTTTGTTCTTTCAAATTCCACAATGAAACTTGATGGAATGTAGAAAAATCTTAGAGCAGTGTTATGCTATCACAATTGTTTCACTAATTTAAACCTGTCACTTAGGAACACTGCAGAAACATCAAATATAGCTTCTTTTATTTCCAAGTGTGCTGATAATGTACTTTCTCACTCTATTATATAGCAACTTTATTTTCTGTCCACATTTCATACCCCAGATAATACCCCATATATTCTATAAAATAAATGTGGAGCATATAGCAAGTACTAAAAGAAATGGATTTGTTCACATGGGTAAATGGGCACAATTTTGAACATGACTCCCAGCAGCGTGTGCATGTGCCTACATGCAAATGTGAAATAAAGCAAAAATGTTTAACCTGAGGCCTACAGACTGACTCCAAAAATACCAGAGTTCAGCCCTGGACTGTATTCATCCTAATGAGGGACTGAAATCCACAGTAAGACCTAACATCGCAGAATTCAAGTCATTCATCTTATGTTGAGAAGCATGTTGCGACCAGTGATGATTTTTTTTTTCCCCCAAGAGCTAATCTGGCACATAAAGAATGAGAACATTAGACATTTGCTTCTTTTTATTGCAAAGTAGTAGCTGGTTTTTGACAGGACAAAAGTTGAGTCACTCTCAGGAGGATTGTGCTACCAATGTACTTTGCTTATTGCTATATGGTATTGTCTCAACAAAGCAGAGCCTACTGTATTCTATTACTTTCTCTTCTCATAGAGCTGCTCTGGATGAGCCAGGCAAATCACTGGCTCCTTAGCATCTTGCATGCTACCAGCAGAAGTAGTCCCTACAAGCAACTCACCTTGACAGAGATGGGTGCATGTTTTTTCCAACTAGTGTTTTTATTGGAGTTTGTTCATCTGACTGAGCCCATGGCTAGAACTCCCCATGGTTTGGCAGTGTGTTGTACATTTCAAGAAAAGAGGAGAACTTGTTTTTTTTATTATTGTCTATGTATGAAATTTTATTGTCAGAGTCTGAGCATCCTTCATGAACCAAGACATTTCCATCATGACAGGTGGTCATGAATGGAGTTACTGCACGACAGAGAACTGTGAATGAAGCAGTTTTTGTTGTGGTGTTGGGGGTTTTTTGTGTTTGTTTTGTTGGGGTTTTTTTTGTGTTGGGTCTTCTAAAAGTAAAAAAATTCAACATTTTCAGGCTGAATCCCCCTTCTCCAGTCCACATGTTCCCCATTCCAGTTAGCCTAGCTGCTCTATTGAAATATCTTCTTTCTACTAGCTACAGGGGTAATAATACATGAAATGTCTGTGAGCTCATGTGTCATCAGGGACAGGAGAGCTTACCCACCAAAAGGTGAGCAGCAACCAGATTTCTTGCTTCACCTTCAAGTGCCCCTTTACTGTATGCAAGCACTTGTAGAGGCTAAAATCACCTGAAAGTGATTGCCTGGATAACCAGCACTTGTGAGTTTGGGGCTTTGAAAGGTGGGGGAAAGTTTAGGTGCATAAATAAGCTGAAAAAATCCTCACTGTCAAATGAAATGTTCCTCTGCTTTATCACCATTATTTTTAGTGAGATTTTGCATTATGGTACCTTGAGTTTTAAATTAAATGTCAAATATAATTTGGCACTACAAAGAATGAATTATGTGACTGCCCTTAGAGAAAATCAGAAGGCTTAGCTCTGTGAGTTAAATTGGTATCTGCCTTATACTGAGCTGATGTGGGCTAATTGATTAGGATCTGACAGGATACCATATTGCAAATTCAGCACAATCTCTTCCATTAAAAAAAAAAAAAAATAGACCTAAGGGAAAAGCAAAAAATCTTCTGTAAAACAGAATGGGGAGAGAAGTATCTTCAAGGACTCTCTTTTGCATTGGTGGTTTAGATTCCCCAAAAGCTCACACTTTTTAAGGGTACAATATGGATGTTTATGTGCCCCAGGTCACTTCAGAAGCAGATTTGCAATCAGATTTCAGGTTCTTCTGGCCTAATTTTAAAGAGCAGCAAAATATTTTCTCAGATAGCTGACTAAATCTATCTCCATAAGAACTAAGATGACAAAGTGCCACTTTAGATCATTAAAGGAGAGTAATATATTTTAATCAGCAATTATATAAGGAAGGACAAACCAAATGCTATAGCAGTGGGTCATTTTATAAATTCGGTACTTGTGGCCCTCTTCCTTTCAAAATGCATAATACTGTTTCCTGGAAACATCAGTCTTAAAAAACTATTGTCAAGTAAACAAGCCTTGGGTTTCTCACAGCCTTCATGTCTGTGTAGTCTGGGTTTAATTTTCTGTTAAGTACGGGTAGTGTTGGAGGGGGGAGGACTAAGTTTGAAGTTCTAATGTAGTCAGGCTGGAATCTGTCACTCAGCTTATTGCATGTTGATGACTCAGTGCAGTTTCAGCTGTAAGCAGACCATGATTTATGGACACCAAGTGAACTCCTGCGGCAAAAACCAGCCATGAGATCAGAGCAGCAATAGGGCCCTTTTTTGGCAGGAGACAGCGCCTGCATTTTTCTCATTCATGCCAAACTGCTTTGCACGGCAATTAGCTCTGTCCTCATTTAGTCTCCAGTCCCAAAGGGTAATGAAAGTCATATATCATCTTCAAGGCTGCTAATTATCCAGCTCAGTTACAGGTAGGCTTTGTAACTGTGAGAAGGGCCTGTCTGCTTGATATTTATTGCTCTTCCAATAAGCAAGCAAAGGAACGGGGGGAGAGGGGGGGGAGGAACTTTCTTGAAAGCTTGCCCATACCCCTTGCCTCAGATCCTTGACATACCTTCTGCAAATGTGCTAGTCAAAGGGGAAATGTCTTCATTCCACATATCCATTTTTCATGCTGTAACTAAACATTCAGCAAGAGCAGAGAGCAAGTGCTTGAAACATGAGAGAACATACATTTGGGGCGAGCTCGTCTCTAGTCATTTGCTTGTGGAAAGAAAATTCTCTGAATACACCACCATGAAAACAGGAAGAAAGGCAATAGGGAAGAATGAAGAACTTCTTTATCTTCCTCCATTCTTTTCTCCTCCTAGCCCTTCGGCACACACCACAGCAGCATCTTGGGAAAGCAGTGGGGTTAGAGAACTGCAATAGTTTCACTGAAGATATACCAGAGGAAGCCTAGGATTCTATATTTGAACCCTCTCACCACTAGCCCTGAAATACAGTAAAATTCAAATCTCTCTGAAGAGTTTGAGTGCTGCTTGACTTTCTGTAGCAGGCTGAACTAGATGCTCAACAATTTCAGTTGTTTTGGATGCTCACGTTAATGGAGCCAGATCTTGCAATTAGGAGCCATCTTCTGCTGTTGTCAATATATTGGCTAAAATCTACAGTCCAGGTATTTGAGTCCCTACTCTGCTAAGCAATGAAATTCTTCCTAAACTTCAATGAAATCTGGCTATGTTTTGAAAAGGTTTGGTTTGCTTTTGACCTCTTTATTTAATTTGTATTTTACCTCTTTATTTCATTCTTATTTTGATCAGTAGGCCTGAAGACTGCAAGGTCCAAGACTAAGGAGTCTGTTGCAGTGCCAGTGTGGAGACATCTCCAAATCGTATCAGCCAGTGAAGGAATTGCTAGATGTCCTCTGTAACCTCCCAGTAAAATCTTGTGCTTCATATGAAAAGCTTACAGAAAAGCTTTCTCCATTATTTTACGTCAGCTGGGTGCTTTTTTGACACTGGTGGCAGTGGCTGCTAAGAAAAAAGCTACTGTGCATATGCAGGAAGGTAATTTTGCTAGCTCCAGCCCAGGGCATGTCAGTACATACATTGTGCAGCTGACTTTGTGAGTGCACAGCATGCATGGTGTGACATCGCATCCCAGGGCATGACACCTGATCTCTCTGGCATTATCAAGGCTCCTGTTTACTATAGGGTCCACTGTCTCAAAAATCCTCAAGATGATCTTGTTGTGTAGAAAGGCAGCTATCAAAGTAAGCACATGGAAAGGGGGAGCTGGGGCAGAAGGAGTCAGCAAAGCTCAGGAAATAGAGCTTTGGCTGACACTAATCTGTGGCTGGAGGTACAATGAGCAGGAAGAGCAGAGACGCTCGTTTGTGCACAATGAGAGCAGTATGTGACTATACTGGTAGAAGGCAGAGAAGATATGGACCTATTGTCATAGTAGAGACATGCTCAGAAGAGAGTAGCTGCTAGGTATATGGCTTTTTGTGTGGGGAGCTGAACTCCAGCACGGTGGGAGTTCTGCAGCCTTTCAAGGCTTTGAACTGCGGTGTGGCATTGGGAGGGGCCCAGCACTGCTCTGGTGCCTCTGGGTATCTCCACTGGGTTCATCCAGGCCTGACTTTCATTTCTGTCAGCAGCAGGAAAGCACTTAGAGGGCGGGGATGTGAAAGAAGGGGAGGAAGTTCCTTATTCTTTTTTACAGCTCTTCTTCCTGTCATCCCTGTTGTGTGAAAATGGAGGATCAACTTGCATGATCAAATGTGATTTTATTTTTCTTTGCACTCTTTTCACCTTCTTGGCCTGGAGGAAGCACTAGAAAACTGGATGAGATCCAAGTGGTTCTGATACGGAGATTAAGAGCAGCACTGCAAAGGAGTGGGTGCTCATCTGTCGTGCATTGGCAGGTTCCCTTGAACTGAGCGGTACTCTTCTGATTTATACCAGTCACAAAGGTGCCCTGCAAGCCTTGAGTTATTTGTCTGCGTTGTCTTTGCCAAGTTTCCCAACCTGTTGACTTGAACTTTCAGTAGTTGCATTCCAAGTGCTCTCACCCCACCCTTCCTGGAAATAGGTATCCATGCAGCTCCTCCTGATGGCCGTGGGAACTGCTGTTGTGTATCCTCCTGCAGAACAGAGCACTGGTTTCTGTATCCTGCTGTCTTGCAGGATCAAGGCTGGAGGCACCGTGACACTGGTGGTGATGTGAAGGGCAATGAGTTGGATAGAAGTCATCGTTCAGGATAGGAGTGGTGATTTATCTAATCCGTTATCTTGGCACTGATAATGGATAGTGCTAACTGCTGTAGAGGAAGCTGCCCCTTTTTTTTCCTATTATTTAATTCTTTCTCTGATAATGGTTTGAATTGCTCTTCTTTCCTCAATAGTAAGAATTTCTGTTTCTAAAAAAAAAAAAAAAGGTTAATTTTGCACTATTCATTCTGTAGTCCCCTAGACTTTTCTTTTTATACCTCTTGAAGTTTTTCTGCAGTCTTCCTTGTGAATTTAGCAGAGAGTCAGAGATGGGTAATAGAAAGAAACAAATATTAAAGGCTTCATCCAAATCCCATTGAAGCCACTAGTGTATTATTTCCTTTTCCACCATTTGGTTTAGATCTGTCTCCTAAGCCAGCTTTTCTTGTAGTACTAATTAGCATGACACCAATATTAAATACAGTTTTGGAAGTAGTGTTCTCCGAGATGAAGATGAGAAAGTAATGAAAAATGAATGTACAAGCCTTACAGTTCTCTGTCCGCAAAACTGTCTCTTAGAATTTCATTTCACTTTGTTTAATTTTTTCTATTTATTGTCTCATCTCTTGAAGGAAACATTTGTCTGACTTATATCTGTTTCCATTTGTATTAACAATGACCACGGTATCATAAAGGCAGGTATCCCAAATGTTTATTCTTTATCAGTAACGTGATTTGTTGTTGTGCAGCAAATAACACGGGAATCTGTTGTTTCCTTCCATCAACAAAAAGGAATCATACTTAGGTGTAGTTTTGTATCAGCCATGGCTAATCTATTTCTAAACTGCTGAAAAGGTGGTGAAAGGGTGAGTGTCTGCCCCAGTCCTTGCTCTTGTGTCAGTAGCAGCACTCATCTGGCTGTTCAGGCAGCTGCACTGGGGAGCAGATCTGGCTGACTGCTGAGGCATGCAACCACATGTGCTAACACAAAGCGTGGAGGAGAGACAGGTGAGGTGGTGGAAAAAAAGGTCTGTCCCTTTCAGTAGCATTTCAGAGTTCAACTAGATGAAGCTGACCACGAAA
>NW_010288821.1:22307-24867 GCF_000700745.2 Antrostomus carolinensis | reverse complement strand
GAGAAAAGAAGAAACGTATAGACATGCTTAATGTGTATAGAAACATGCAACATAAAAAGACACCTTTTCTTACCACTTCAATTGAAACAGTTAAAGCCTTCCCTGTAAATACTGCTGCTGTTCTACATTCCAAATATACCAGATTATGCTGCAAATGGAAACTAAAAGACTGTTGCTGGCACTGTGTGCTTTGGATTCATCATATACAGCGATGTTCTGAAAAGGTATGTTGAAGGAGTATTTCTAAGCAGGAGTTTAATTGGAAAATAGATATGGCTGAAAGGTCACATCAGAGGAGCCTGAGAAAGATATAAAAATCAAAAGTCTGTGATCAAGTTCTATCTCAAACCTCTCACCCTTGTTGCGTGGACCCTACACAAGATTCAACTGCTCTCCAAGTATATAATCACAACCTAAAGAGAAAGCTACTGTGAGATAATTTTACTCTTCCCTTTCAGATGAAGCTAAAAAAAAAAAAAAAAAAAAAGAATATGGAGAAAACTCTATTAGCAATTGAACTGTGAATTTTCAAAACTGTTCTTGAGCATGAGTTGAATAAACTGCCATGGGAACCTGTCTCTGCTCATTCCCTGTGGCAAACTGTTGCAATAAGACTCCATGTTGAACAGTTTGAACTGCAAGAGAACTCATTACAAATGTGACTAGCTCCAAAAGACAAGGCATCAATCAGGTCTCATCTGGTAAATGTTAAGGTTACTATCAGGGCTACAAAATCTTTAGCATGTGTATGTGGGGAAGAGTTGGGGGGGAATGTTTTATCCAATCTCATATATTCTGCTCTGTATATGTTCTTGTACTACGGTCATCTCTCTAATATTATCTACATGTCATTCTGTTTTATGGCAGAACAAGCAAGGTCAAAGGGATGCACTATGTGCATAGAGCAAACGATGCTAAGGTTTCAGGTGTTACTTAACCCTTTTGGAAATTTGTTCTTTGTTTCATACAGAAGTATTGAAGACCCCACAACAGAACCTATCTCTTGTGCAGATGAACTCTGGCCTTTCTATGGAGTGTCGTATTGGGATAGAGAGCTCTAATTTATTATTATGGTCTTCATCCTGGATGTATATGTAAGTATGCTGGAAAATACTCTTTTGACCTCAGTTTGAAATTTTTTGAAAAGTCATTGTAGGTAGCACAGAACAAAGGTGACATGCTGACAGTACCACTGATGAAACATCCAGATACGCCCTTTTATGGGAACCAACTAGCCTCCTGTGAACTCCCATGAAAATCCAATAAGCAATACACAGTAGCTGGCTAGAATCAGTGAATTAAACATGAGTTTATTCTATGCTGATTTTTTACTACTGAGTTTTCAAGGGAGTGATGGAAGTCTCTTTCTCAAATTAAATACTGTGTGTGTCAGCCAGATATGGTACTTGTTCATGGTTCTCTTTTTTAATCCAAGAGGATCACCATCCCTGGGCTCCTCCACTGCAACACAGAATGCATCCTGGCACCTCTGTGCATTTCCTACTTTGGGAACACTGGCAGGATAAAGATGGTGAGTAAAAGCCAGATGTGTTCCTGCTATTTAAGAAAGCTGCCTGAATATGCAATACTTGTTTCAGGTAAGTAGGGTGTTATTTCACAATTACTGTTCTGTTCTGTTCAGACTGTTTGAGGCTATTCCTAGCAAGAGTCATAGTGATTCTGTACCTGGTAAAACCATGAAAGTAAGTGTGGCCATGCGTAATTCTTAGCTAATTGTGTTTCTAGACTCTATCTCTATATGATTAATTAACATGCTTATTAAGCAAGAAGGAAAATGTTTTGTTTACTAACACAATAAACAAACTACCAACATACCTATGTTTAGTTAACCATCAGCAATACTGGTTGTTTCCCGATTCAAAAATTACCACATTGAGTAAGTATATTCAGAAGCAATCCTTTTATTCCTATCTTGCTTTATATGGGTAAACTGATACTTATATGGTTTTCAGTCTCCAAGCCAAGGCAACCATCTGGTTGTCCTCATTCAAACCAAAACAGAATTTTCTTTTAACAAGTCAATTGCAGTAATTGTTCAATCTAGGCTATTTCAATATCATTGTTAAGAAACCAACAAGCAAAGGAATACCTCTTCCTCTAGCTGGTCCTGCAAGCAGTGCGATAGTGTTGTATCAGCTTTGGCCTGGCTGTTAGGAACAGAGGTTGGAGAATCCACTAGGTTCTGCAGTACAATAATTAGCACCTGATTTGGGACAGGGCTCAGTTATGGCTTGTGGTAGGTAGCTTTCCAAGAAGAGAGCAAGAATAGTAGGAGCTCTTCCTCTTTCACGGCTTCCTGAGTGCACTCCTACCACTGTGATTTCTGCTTTCTCAGCTCATGACACCTCATATATATCTGTGTCCCAGTTGGGACTCATCGGCAGAGGAATGCAATCAGAGCTTGCCTTTCACTTTTCCAGGTGGTTCCCAGAGGCCTACAAGCCTTGCAAGCAAAATATCTTTTGTGTTTATTACTAATACAGATATTTTTATCCCATTTATGGATACATCAACACTAAAAGTGCTGAGACACAGGAGC
>NW_010288821.1:13315-22270 GCF_000700745.2 Antrostomus carolinensis | reverse complement strand
GGGGAAGGACAGTGGATGTATACCTGCTCACTTTGTAGAACATTGCTTGGTCTAAGAAACATCGTGGTTGAACAAACACAGCCAAATGGCCTCTAGATCTGAGCTCTTATGTCTGCACATAATCACATGGACTAACCACTCAGTCTGCATCCTGGAGTCAGATCCTGAAGTTCTCAGTGAGGGAAAATTCTCATTGAAGTCTGGCAGAAGGAGCATATAATTTTGTCCAAAAACACTGAATATGCAGTAGCAGCTGAAGGTTGTCAAATCCAGCATAGGATTATACCCCACATCATATGCTTCAGCACTTTATACAGACTATGTTGAAATTAATTTTTAATTAGCTCATTATACAGATAGAAGATATGCTCATCTCAAGTTTCATAACCACAAATTTGCCTGCGGGTCTCTCTATCAGACAGGTGGGTGATGCCAGCACCCATCTTGCCCTGGAACTGCTCAGACCCTGCAGCAATGAGACTAATATTAAAAGCTGTGATAGTATCAGGCACCACCCTCCATTATATCACGATTGCATTTCCATCTTCATGCTCAACCTTTTTATATACTATAAAGAGCTTGTGGAGGGTGGGGGTTTGTGACTGCTGGAAAACCTACATGCCATGGAGAGCCAAAGCTATTTGACTGCGTAATAGTGCTACCCATAACTTCTGCATAGGTTTTGATGATTAAGTGCAAGTTCAGCCCACCCAAAGTGATTCATAATAAATTGTTGGTCCAGAGATTGCAAACCACAGATCATCTCCCTCTTCTAGTTGGAGATTTTGTAGTTGAACATGCCTAATGAAGTGTGACAGTGACAGTTGCCTGTAATAATATTACCTGCTTTGGAAATACCTTCTCTTCTCTGTTCCAAATCTGTCCCCTGTTGTGATATACAGCGTACATGTACATAGCTTGCAGCATGAATAGGCATGGCTGAGAAAGTACTAGCTTTACAGACTTGGAATTAAAGTAGGTATAAAACCATTTGTTTGGGTTTGTACAGGAGACATATGGCACAACGAGGAACAGACTACAGATCACTTAAGGTCCAAGTATTGTCCTTAACTAGAGATCATCCTTATTCCCCTGGTATCTATATGTTAACAGTCTCTTCATTAGATGTTTTTAGTCTTATTAATGTATTTTCCTTGGATTTTCCAAACCACTCCAGTTTGACAAGGTGACAACACTTATAATGAGATTATTCAGAAAAATTGTTTTTTTTTCTTTTTCACTTCCTTCCATTTGCTATCAGAAATACCCTCAGAACACGTTTCAGTGTGATTTAAGGGTAGCTGTACCACAGGAGAGTACTTGCTTGAGACTGATCAAATTTAAATAAAGGCTGTCAACTAAACTTGACACACACTGTAAACTTGACTCAAAAGTTCTTGTGAAAAAGTGTATGATTTGTTCTTTAAGAATTAAAATTTCAGTTTAATTCCTGTGAAATCCTGTTCTTGTCCTTTGTGGACCCATACCACACTTAAGTGATGGGAGGTAATCCAACTGCAAAGACTCCTTAAGCTATTGTCCAGCCATTCACACCTCTGGAATTTCATAATAAATTGAATCAACTGAACGCATTGGGGTTGGAGGGTGGGGGATTCAGACAATGAACAGATCTCAATGAGTGGTGAAACCAATGACTCAGTCTCTAATTTCATTCCTGTTCAGATTGTTTATCTAGGAAGAACAGGGCAGGGAATGTGTAAGGATATATGTGCTGTTTATTTAGATCTGCAGTAGGAAGCTAATTCCTAAGCAGAAGCTCTGCTATGAAGCAGAGAGAGACTGATTTGCTATAGGATTACCGTGATTTTTCTATTTTAATGACATTTCTTGTCTTTTGTTATATGTGTAACAAAAGAATATAGTGACTTTCTTCAAGTCCATCTGTCTGAGATCATTCATTGTTATTGATTTCCATTCAACTCCTTCCAGCTTCTCTATGAGTTGATGCCATTCAAGGGCCAAAGCTTTGTGATATATTTGCTGTGGTTTTATCAATGCCGTAAAAAACCTCATCTCTTCTCTATCTAGTTCCTGATTGTGGCGAGCTTAAGGATGGAAAACTAAGCTGCACTGAAGCATTTCAATATCCTATTTCACTGCAAGCTCACGTTGAATTTGTTATTCTCTTTGAAGTTGTCAGAAAAACCCTGACAACAACTGAGTATCTGTGTTTCTGACATTACTGCTTGTCTGATGTAGCAGTCCCTGTGGCCGCTGAGAGTGAAAAGTAGCTAAGGCAGTTTCTCAGAGGTTGGGAATATTAAGAGCTCAGATAATTCACCCTCCAACTAGCCTGGCATCACCTTCCGCAGATCTTTTCAACTTGTTCTAACCTGTTAGTACTGCTGTCCCTGTGTCAGAAGTCTGTGCCGTATTGTCTGTAAGTGTACGAACGGAGGGGTGGAGGTAACAGTTGGGCATGAAAGGTGGGAGGTCAGCAAATATTTTACTTGCCTGAGAATGGAAACATGCTCTCAATGAACCTGGCTATTTCTGTGAATACAGATGTTGCAGAGGATTTTCTGTAAGAGACAGGCCTCCTGCCTCCAAAAATAACTTGTGCCTGATCTTTCAAAACCCTTCGTAATGTACCTTACCAGTTATATGTTGCTGAGCAGGAGGGTTGAGAGGATTATTTCAGCTGTGGCAATCAGTTTACACCTTGAACCACAAGATCGGATTACTTTTGGTATTTAATTTTGAAATATTTCCCCCAGATGTACTGTACCTTTGCATGTTTCCTGGATGAATTTAATTTTGTTATTTCCTGCTCTTATTTCTAAGCTTTCTCAAGTCCTTTGTGTTATTTCTTTGTCTTCACTTATGTTTGAAACACTTCCTAATTTAGTATCATCTGCAAATTTAATTACTGTATCAGCAATTTATATCACCTGATCAATGGTTTTAAAATATTACTGAAGTATTAAAATCTTGAGTTTAACAGTCTCTGCAAATTTCCCAAGGGGAAGATCCCTCAAATCATTTATTCTTTGGGGAATTTGTGTATGGTTAGCATATATGACACTGTGGATTTGCATAAGGCTACTTCAATAGAAATTGCTGACATCAATTAATGCTTTCTTTGGTCTGAACGACTTAGTCTATAGACATCTCAAAGGTATGAAGTAGCATAAATAGGAAGTGTGGGTATGGTTGAACAATTGAACATGTGAGTTTTCTTTGGGAAGCCTCTAGCAAAAGTGAATTCAAAGTTGTCACAAATGTGCTTCATGTCATAGGTGAAAACATAAAGACTATGGTAGGAAAAGAAGACTCAGGTAGTCCAAACAAGCCTGATAAGTTCTTTTAAGGAGCAGGAATAGTGAAAGAAATAGTAAAGGAAGAGGTCCAAAGGCAGCACTTTGTGGTGCTTTAAAAGGCTGTTTTGAACTTGTTTTATAATAAGTGGAAACCAAGGAGCTGAGAAGGAAGAGCAGGAAAATCAAAAAGTATTTGAAATGGCCACTGAACCAAAGGGAGTGAGAAAGTTGTGACACCAAAAATAAAAAGATATGTAGCTGAGGCAGCAAATGACTAATGTATGAACTCTGAGCAGTAGAATGAAGAAAAAGCTGAATTTTAAACGTTTTTAAACCCAGTTTTGTGCTAGCTTCTAAACAAACATAGTTGAATATTTCAGGTGAATTTCCCTTAAATGATTTATTAACATGTATTGTACATAAATTCTTTTTTTTTTCTTTTTATTTAGCTGTTTGGCAGTTTAGTAAGCACATTTGTCTGGCAAATTCCTTATGCAACCTCTTTGCCGCTGATTCTTGTAACCTCACAGTTCTTGCAGATTATTTTTTCCTTTACTTGTTTGACTTAAGTGGAGATTCCTCACTGGGCTAAGACAACTTTATGAACTACTTGCTCTTCCTTACCTTTTGTGATTGCCTGCACTCTTGCTACAAAAGAAAGAACGTAATGAGGTATTTTGTTTGTTGTTTTTCTTTTTACACAACACAAGTTGTCTCTTGCATTCTGAGAGGAATTTTTATTTAGTGGCTTTTACATTATTATTTAATAGCTATATCCCCAGTATAATGGATCATGTTTCTCAATTACTGTCACTTTGTATTCTAGGTACTTTATTAGGCCTAATCGTGCACCAGGTGCTAGGTGCTGAGCAAACACAAAATGAAAATGTGGGCTTTGTCTCGGTGAATTTGCAGTTTACCAAGTGTTGTCACACGTTCAGCTGTTCTGGTGTTTGGAACAGATAACGTTGTATTTTAAGCATCCTTAGTGTTCCAAAACATAATCTTCACCAAACTGGAGATTTTAATGGCAGAATGAAACTGGAAAGGTTAGTTGGGTTCCCTGATTGTGTTTTTAAACCAAAGTCTAATTTCCAAGACCAGAGGAAAGTGATGGTCAGATTGTATTTAAACCAAAATGGTGCTGTTTGTACAAAAGCTTGTTACGATGTCCAAAGCTTTTTGTGCATGGTATTCAGCATTCACATAGTCAAACTTGTATCTAGCCTGTGTGTGTAAGTTAGGTGTCTAGGCTCTTCATATACTTAGTAAAGAGAAATAGGTACCTACACCTTCATGTTCTCTGGAAGTTCCACTTTCACATAAACCTCCTAGCTTAGGGACCTAAGGGAGGACTATATCACTGTCCCATGTGTACCCACACTGCTGTCTCCAAGCAGGGGTCTGAATTGGCAGAGTCTCAGTAGTGAGCAATTTTATATATATATATTTAAGAGGTTTATCACTGAATCTAGAGCAATTGTCCACAGTTGTAATCACAGCTATGCTTAGGAATTAGTTTTACCGAGAGGGGAGCAGCGGGGAAAGGAGACCAGCTTGTACTTTGCACAGAAAAAGAGTCTGTGTTGGAGAGGGTCAGATCAGGAGCTCATCTGCAGAAGGAAGCCCTGCCCTCACTAGGCTACAGTCCAGTAGATGTAAAAAAAAAAATAAAAAAATAAAGGCTCAGTGCAGTTCTCTGGGAACCTCACTTATTAGGCAATTTTAATATAGCTGTGACAAGCTCCCTTTAAGCCAGACCTTGGGTAAGGCCTTAGAAATGCTTAGCTGTGCCATGTGGCTTGTAACAAATATCACAAAGTATTGATTTATTCCATAACCACTCCCTGACATGTGCTATGTAAATAATGATGTTTGATAGAGTGTGTGGTTCTTCATGCTGTAATGCATAGGTCTTGGGGAGGTCTTGAGTCAAAAGATGAAAGGCCAACTGCCTCCAGTTGTCTTCAGGATGTGTGCATGACACTGCAGCTGCACACACACGCACCAAGCCCTTCCCTTTTGAGTGCATTTTATAATGATGATTTTAATGTTTTATCTGGTTCTGATCTGGGCGGGTATAATCTTCTAATTACACAACTTTGAATTTTCTTATGTTGTCTCCATCTTTAATACTGTTAGTAATTCTCCACTGGAAAAACTGAATTTGCAGAGCTTTCACTACATATGCTCATATCTATACGGATTTAACCTAGAAAAAAACATGCAGTCTGAAAACACCACTAATTGTACTTCAGCTTGTAGGTTGCAGAGCAGCCTTGTTCTGTTTTCCCACAGCCAAGAGAAGGCCTCAAGGCCAAAATGTCACCTCAGATTTCTTTTGATCTCAACTTATATTTTATTAACCCTTTTAACTTCACTGAGGGTGTGCAAGGAAACATGTATATTCCCTTTCATATAAAACCAGCATTGTCCTTACATCTTGCGTGCAAATGTATGGACAGTTTTTCATACAAAGGATTATTTAGATGTAATCTATATGCCTTGTGAGTTATAGATAAGAAGGGGGTGGGCAGCATTTATTCTGCAGTGTTTATGATTTATTCCTCTTTTATTTTCTCTCTTTAACTCCATCCAAAATATTTCTGAGAGTCTTAGTGAAATATAATACTAGAAGCTTTTAATGGCACCTTTTCATCTCACAATTGCAGAGCGCTTTTCAGGGCTTAATTAAATTTTACAGCACGCCTTTCAGGTGAGTGTAATTTGAATGCATCCATTCCTGTTTGTGAGGAAACTGAGGCAGGGAGTGGTGATTAACTCAAGGCTGTGAGCCAAATAAAATGTCAGAGTGAGAATTATGGCCCAGGAGATTTGATTAGTATCATATAATTCCAGCATGATTTGGTTCTTAAAGATTTCATCAGACAGACAACACACATGATGGCCTCCTGATCTGGTAAAGGAGTCAAATAACTTCTACAGACTCTTCCTTTCCTTAGCCTTTGTGATAACTAGTGGTGTATCCCTCAGTCCAGTTTTGGGACCTCTCCAGTCTTTTGGCATGACAGACATTTGCTTAGCCCTCCAACATGGTCAGAAAAAAGGAGTGGACGGTTATATTCTACCTTCATCTTCTTCTCAGCATATGGCATAGGCCTTTCATCCCTTTTCACTAGCATTCTTGTTAGGGTGGGATCTGAATGCATCCATCAGCTCTTAAAGCCATAGTCTTCTGTGAGATAAACTGTAACATTAGTTGCAAAAGACATGAGGCTCCTTTCCTGGTTGTTGCCAGTGGTGAAGGGGAGGAAGTTTTCCATCCCTCTCCTCACTGAAAATTATTGAAAGCAGCCTGTCCTCTTCTGCAGGTAGGCAGGTGGAAGGGAAGAAAGCTGCTGGGAGGAAGGTGTTCATTTACTCTGCACATTTATCTTATAAAGATCCTTTATAGATTCAGTCAGCAGCAGCTAGTACCAAAAGATGGTTACTGATGATGCTGTAGAGTAGACCATAAAGCATCATACAGGGGTGGGTTAGGAAAGTGGAAGATACACTTTCTTGAGCCCTCAGTGATCATGGGTTGAAAAATCATACCTGCTTTGACCGGAGCCTGACTGTGCGGGGAATGGATCTCTGTGAGTCTCATGCATGTCTGGCTCCCCACTGCAGAGGGGATGGTATTATCTAGCCTGTCTGGCAGACCTGGAACTGATAAACATTGGAATTTAGAAACTGGGGTATGGCTGTTTCTTTGTAGGTATGTGAAACAAGACTGAAAGCAAGCACGTGGGAGATCACACAGATACAGCGTGCAGGTTGAGTGTGCTCTTTGTACCAGCTATCATGATGAGTAAAGATCTTCTGGCTGTGAGACAGACTCATAACAAGTGGAGCAGTAGTTTTAATGAGTTGAGGAATCCATCTTTGGGAAATTAGTGGTGTGAATTAACTTTTCATTCTCTCAGCAGTGAAGCCTAAGATTGAATGATCTCCCTTTGTCATGAGAAACTGGTCACAGACCTAAAGGAAAGAGAGAGGACACTCTTGCTGTTGAAAGCACAGTCCTTCACTGCCTGGCTCTGCTGGTGCCTCAGTCCACACTGGGCAAGCACTACTACATCTGGGCTTTCCAAAGCCTGAGCAGAACTTGGCAATCACAGTGTCTGACTCCACTCCCTCCAGATACGGTACCCAGTGTGGTAACACAGTATGTTTTTGGCGTGCTGTGAAACAGTCAGTCAGAAACCACTAGGCAGGTATAACAGAGGCAAAGAGAAGTTCTCTATTTCCATTGTTGTCAGCCTGGTCTCTTAAAAGTACTTACCTGAGAGTGAAATGGCTCCTCACAGTCCTGCAGAGGCCAATCTCCTATTGCTGTTTTGTGAAACAGGCACTGTATGGTTTGTCTTTTTATCAGAATAATATAATTGAAGTACCAATGAAACCATGCAATTGCTGAACAATTTTTGCCCTTACTGTTGATCATCTTCCTAATACCTTTCTTTTCTCCTTCAGCGCTGACCTCTTCTAATAGTAAAGTCAACAGCTGTGGCCATGTGCGTGGAACATACTTTGACAGCAGCAGGACTCAGTTAGACAGACTCTGGAATATATTATTTCAGCAGCGTCATCTGGGTCTGTAACTGGCTCTTCTGTAACTGTATTGAAGGTTGGAGGCCTTGGGTTTTTTCTCCTTTTCATCTTCTTTCCACTACACCAGCATTGCAGAGGGACCTTAAAGTATGCGTAGGAAAACGGGCTTTGGGGACAGGCTTTACTTCATGGTTAGAAACCCAGCTTTTTTTAATTTACAAGTGCTTGGTCATGTGTTTCACTACCCTAACTTCACATCAAAGTATTTGAGCTGTGCTGTACTAGATGAGAGCAAGAGTGCATGTTTGTCATTGCATAAGCAAAACAGAAATACCTTCAGGAATAAGGAGACAGAGACCTGTTCTCTGCACCGCACACCTTAGAGGATTTGCCACTAATTTCAATGACAGAAAGGGATTATTTTTTTTTTTTTTTTACTTTATTAGCATTCCTCCAGATTAAAACCTCTGCAAGAAATGCCATTCTGAACCTCACTTATGATTGAAGCTATTTCACAAGGGTGCTTAGGCTCCTTTGAAACCTCTGTGTGGGGTTGAACTAGTGACTTGGGAGACTCAAGGCCACCGGGAAGGACTGCAGAAAGTGCCCAGGAGCCTAATTTGCCTCTCATAGAGCACAGACCACTCCCGTTGACCCTACTTCCTGAACCCTTTAGCTGTCAGGAGACCTATGGCAATAAGTCAGTTGCGTATTAGGAGGAATTTCTGCCAATCCCATGCTGGGTAAAGCAAGAGCAATCCCCTGTGAGCAGAGAGGGCATCCTTGAGATCAGGATGCAACCCAGCTCTTTGGTGAGAATGATTCCAGAGGGGCATTTAAGTGTTTAGTTTTCAGGAAGCTTAGCTGCACCTTTTATTTGTCCTTTGAAGATTATTTTTGCTCTGTAAAAGGATTTAAAAAATGGCAAACCGGTGCACAGGCACATACAAAAAAGAAGAAAACAAGGTTATGGGAAGAACCTGAGATTCTATCTGTTTTATTGAATGATCCTGGAATACAGTAACAAGGGGACAGTCACATGCTTAATCATCTCACTCTTACAAGTAGAAACTATGCTTGACAACAGAGTGCAGTGATATGAATGTAAGAGTTAGGG
>NW_010288821.1:12949-13304 GCF_000700745.2 Antrostomus carolinensis | reverse complement strand
AGAGAAAGAAAAAAAAAAGAAGGAACAAAATAAGCATAAAATGTAAACAAAATTCTGCTAGGAGTATTTGTAGTGACAGATGCTTTGGTAGATAGGGCAAAAAATATATTCCTTTCTCCTAAAGGGAAATAGGTGGAAGTCCATCAAATAAACTTTGTCCTGGCATATTTTATTTTTGCATGGAGGAAAAGGAAAAGATCTTTTTTGATGTGGGATTTTTTTTTTTTCCTTCTGCTGTTTTTTCCCTTTCTGCCATACCAGAAAAAAGATCATGGAAGATAAGTCAGGCAAAAGGGAAAAAAAAAAAAAAAAAAAAAAAAGGGGAGAGAAGGAGGCGGGGGGAAGGGTACCTTGA
>NW_010288821.1:0-12870 GCF_000700745.2 Antrostomus carolinensis | reverse complement strand
CAGGAATGTTTAATGTTCTCATTATTGGTTACGCTGTTGTGTATATTTCTCTGTCAGCACTGCGGACCCATCTGAACTGCCAAGGCACTTCAAAGCCCTGCAGGTCATTTATCATCCTCCTGACGCTGCGAATGTTCAGCCTCAGCTGAGTGCCAGGGATTTGTTATGACTTGAGAGCCAGCTGACAGACAGGTCTGCTGCAAAAAGGATTCCTTTTTGTCACACTGCGAAAACATCAATGTTCCTATAATGGCCTACAACTGTCAAAGGGGACTGCCACCTGACAGTTGTGTGGTCTCACTAATTTGCAGCCCAGTGACTTGTTTCCTTGAGTTTAGATTCAGTTACGGTGTCACATGCAAACAGGTCACCATCTGTCGTCCTGTGCCAGGGGGCACATGGTAGGGGGTGGAGAGAGAGAGAAAGAGGGGAGGAAAAGATGAAGTGGCAAACTGGGGGTGGGGGAGATGTGAGAGGAAAATAAAAACGGCTATGCAAATCAAAGCCATGTCTTTATTTCAGATTCCTGTTTCCTGAATGTTTCTAGCCCACCACAATGTGAATCTCTGAAAGTTGTGGTGAAAATCAAGGCAGGGAAAGAAAGGACCTTGCAAACAGCCAGAGCCAGGGAGAGAAAGAGGGGGGAGAGAGAGAGAGGGAGAGAAATATCAGGGCTTTGTTTCCTTTCCCAGGCCATGACATGATTAATCGTTTTCTTCTGATCTAATTTTGGAACATGAAAAACAGCACATTTGTCTTGAAGAAAAATGATGTGCCGTACTGCGCAGATGGAAATTTCGAGCAATGAAAAAGATTAAAGTGAAATTCCACTCCTTAGACCTAATCATGAGTTGTAGATTATTCTGTCGTTCTAACCAGATGGTAGGCTTGATTCCACAACCCCCTTCTTATATTAATGAATACTAGACTGTTATATTTGACTTAGGTAAGTGAAATGTCTATCAAGCCTAATGGACTGCCAGCCAGCATAACACATGTTGTACCACTGAGGGTCCTTGCTGCATTTTTCATGTTTTATACTAATGTAGAACATTTTGTTTCCTACTGTTTTCCATCATTGTCACTGTTTGCTAAATATTTTCACATGCAGGGGGAAAAAAGTAAAAAACTTGTGTCCAGAGCTAATTTCCTCACGTTGGTCGCAGCTATAATTCTACAAGTAAAACAGTCACCCGAAGCAATGCATACAAGAACTCAATAGTAACTTGATTAAGTTCCCAGTCAACAAGACTGCACTAGGCTGTATGTTAACAAACCTAATTATAGGCAGCGTGGTGATAAATTGTGCAGAGTGCATGTAGCACATCTCTGAGGTCATGTCTAGAAAAGAAGTTTTACCCCAGGGGACAGGGATGGCGTGTCATTTCTAAATAAAGTAAACACAGGTTCACTGATGCTTCCCATTGGACTGTCTTCCACTTTCTGACAAACGTTTTTCTAGCAGGGGTATCCCAAGAGATCCTCATGAGAATGGAGGAGCAGAGGAATGAGAGACTGGGGGATTTTCTTTAACCTTTCCAACTGTGCAGTCCTGTGACCACCATGTAATTTCTACCATGCCTGGACTTGTCAGAGTCATGGGTACTGGTAATCATATGTTAGGATGGATGGCATCACTTGTGCTCAGAAACCATGTTATCGTTTTCAGCATTTAGCTGAACAAATATAATACTTGTCATGTGTGCTGAATGTAAGAACAGAGTGGGATCTCTTTCTTGTATGTAAAGTAAAAGGTAAAAATCTCTGGTTTCTCCTGTCGAAAAAGCAACAGTTGGGCCTTTGTTGCACGCAGCATGTGTGTGAGTGCCTGCCCCCAGTCCTGTTGGGGAGAACGCCACCAGGTAGAGGAAGCGTGCGTGCACTGTGCTAAGTTTAGACACTGAAAGAATCAACAGGATGTATGGATCAAGTTACTCTCTGCCTAGGAGAGAACAGGTCCAGAAACTTGAGTAAGCAGGCGAGAGTTGTCTAAATCTGGACTTACTGAAGTGTGATAGGGTACAGTAAAGTTATAAATGTTCATTTAGGCTGAACAATTCCTGGTAAAGAAAAACAAGGCACCAAAGTACACCTCCTAATCAAGTAACTAGGATATTTACATTTGAAGAGTAAAATCTTTTTGATAATGTAATGAATTTGAAGCGTACATCATCGCTTTATTTAAAACTATTTCTTAAGGTTAAAATCCCAAACTCCAAAGGACGTGCCTTCCTCAGCAAAACTGCCATTGAAGCTAACTGCTGAACAAGGACTTTTGGATTGAGCCATAGAATCAACTCCAAATGGCTCTCCAATGTGAGTACCCTGCATTTGGGACCCTCTTTTTTGACAATTTTCCCTTTTTCTCATACATGTAACATTTTTTGAAAGAATAAGGTGAAGAAGTCCTGAGCAGAATGCCTGTGTTTTGCTCTTTGTATCTTGCCCACACTAAAAGCAAACAAATTGGAAGGCTTACATTAGTATGGCTCAAAACATTTTTCTTTTTAATTAATTTTAATTAGAAAAAATATTTTTTGTATTTGTACTGATCAGATCTGTCCAAGAATACAAGCTAAAATACTAAGATGCTTTTACCACATTTCTGTTATGGTTGAATTTAGGTTCTGTCTTAGCCCTCCTTAAAGCTTGCTTTCATGGGATTAAAAATTTTCATTGATGAAAATCCTATGCAAAAAGTTGCATGGCAATTTTTTTTCCCAATTCATTTAGGACAAAACTCCCACTAACCCTGTGTTTACTGAGAGCAGTACAGAGGTGTAAGTTACCCCTTAAAAATGATCTGTGCAGATTACCAGTCTGTGTAGTTCATATCCTCTGGGGAAAACTGGCTTTTTGCAGTGTTGCTTCTCTTCTGTGCAGGGTGTGTGGAACTGAGTTGGCAGTGAAGGGAAAGTAATTTGTTCCTGACAAGGGCCAGTAGCAGACTATTTCTTCACTGGAAGAAAGTGACAATCAAGCGGGAAATTGCGACTGCAGTTCCTTATTTGAACTGATCCTTCTTAGGAGCTGGTAGACATATCTTAACTTAGCCTTTAGCTTGTTTTCCTCGGTCTCACAGTTTTGCTTTCTGTGAAATGTCAAGGACCTCAAATTCCTGCAGTGTTTACAGTTTGGCCTGTGGAATTTGTGGCCTGCTCAGAGTGTCACAGTTTTACGATTTTATTGTGAAAGTAACACAGGAAAGGCAGACATTGCTCTTCTCCTGGTAGGATTTCCCGAGAATGACTGCAGCTTGGGGAGAGGAGTTTGACCTACTGAGGAAGAGGATAACACACCTGAAAGGGAGAGCAAACTGTCTTTTGTTGTTGAGTCCTTACTAAGCCAACTTGTTTCCAGGAGCAGGGATGGATGGATGGATGGATGGATGGATGGCTGTGTTACAGCTATATGTGAGTCTCAGAACACACTTGTCTTCCTGGAAGAGTGTATTATACCGTTTCAGTTCTGCAGTGGGTTACCATCTTGCTGTAACTTTGATGGATGGTAAGTGATGCGACCAGGAGATAAAGGTCCACAATATGCACTCAGTAATGCTGCCCAGGAGGGCAGAACCTTGATCACATGGAATATCTATACAGGTTTGGAAGTAGGTTGCCTAAAGCAGAGTCAGTAAGATGTTTGCCAGTTTCCACATGTCCAGACTCTGTGTTAGTGCCAGAGCTGGGTGCTCATACTCATGTTTCTAATCAGTATGCCCATGTAAGTCTCATGGCTCTGAATAAACCTGATGTTAGCTTTCTGAAAACAAGAATCCATGGCTCCTAGCATTTCTTATAAGTAGATCACTTACCCACATGGTGGATGCCCTTCTAAAATCCCAGGCCATCTAAAGATGGCTTTTGCATGCAGTCTCCCCACACTCTACCCTTTTTGGTTGCCTACCTTATTTCTGAGGAAATTACTCTATTCATCCTTCTGACTCGAGGCTCAGATCATCAGATGCCAAAGCCATTCCCCCCTGGGCACAGTGACTTGCCCTGGCAGGGCTAGGGGTGAGGGAGGAGGGAACGTTCTCCTTCCCATCTGAACTGCAAAACTATCACTTACAATAGTTGTCATGAGAGGGATGGTGTCTCTTCTCTTTTTTTTTTTTTTTCTCAATGTTTATTTCCATTTTATGCATATTCCTAACTTTCCATCCTCCATGCACTCTTCTCGCTTTTGTACCTTGTAACTTTCATCAGTTTGTTTCTTTCCTTTCAGATGTGCTCAAGGCACAGCAAAAGTTGATACAATCTAATACAAACTTCCCTGTTTGCTGTATCATAAAATATAGTGCCTGGTGTGTTCATTCCCCTCCTGTCATCAAGTGCCAGCTTCAGCAGTGCTTAGTACCTCCAGGTTCTTCCTGCTGTCATTTTCACTTCCCCCCAAGGACTAAACATTTAAAAACTGAGAAATCCTAACTGAAATCCTAAGTAACACTTGAACCATGCTGATCTTGAGTAAACAGTTCCCAGAGTGTTACCATTCCTGATGTTGAAAGAGCAGATCAGTGAAAGAAAAGAATGCGAATGCAAATTCTCAGTAATCAGGCAGCCAGCTAATTTCTAAATATTGAAAGATTCCTTTAGAAGCCATTAATTTTGTTTACATTTAAACTGACATACAAGCTAATGAGCCTACCATTTACTCATGAAAGACTTTTACCCAGTCTTTAATAGGGGCTAATGGTTTAAGGATTAATTTAGTGAGAGGAACCAAAAAATGTAAACCTGGGTGCTTTTTTTGTCTATTTCTTATATACATATGTAAACTTTTCTCCATTAAACTGCTTTTTTCAGTTTACCCAGCAGACAAGTAAGAGGAAAGACTAGCCATCACCCTTTGGGCAGAACTTTTTTTGCCCCGACACATGCCTATGTGGGAGTGACATCAGGTGCTGAAGAACACCTGATCTTTTGTTGGCCAGAAGCCAACCTGTCAGCATAAGAATGGGCATATATTTTTAGTGAAAGGTAAAGCCTAGGTTTTCAGTAAGCAGCAGCATTTCTTGCTTAAACAGGGCTCTAGACTCCCATCTCCTTCCCTTCCAAAGTATAGGTTGGGTTGTGTCAGGGCCCTGATTAGCTTTAGTGGCTCTGGTGAGGCTCACCTGGGACCCCAGTCCACAACCCTTGCCTGCAGGTCCAGGAACCCCATTTTAGCTCAGTCTTGGGCTGTCCCCTCAGCGAAGTTACAGGTGTTCCTGTGCCATCCATCTGCTGGCCTGGCTTACTGACAGGCTTTCTGAGGTAGATTTCAGACCTGCCCTGCAAAGGTAGCCTTGTCTCTTGCCCTGTGTCTTAAGTGAACCTCAGAGCTGTGTCCCAGTCCCAGACTCATCTCCAGCCTCTTCTCCTGACTAGGCTCCCTGGGAGGATCCTGCACTTGACTATTTGTCTCACCTTGTCTGGGACTGTTAATGGACCCCATCCCAACCACCAGCCCAGTGTCCTGCTCAGACAACATGGGTCTGTGCTCAGATTATTTTAATTTCCCAGCTTGTTCTCTCCTTGGACAAGCTCTGCTTTTTCTGCTTCTTGATGGGTGGCCTTTTTTAGGATTCAAGATCAGTAAGTATGCTATGTGGAAGGAGAGCTCCCAGACAGCCTTCCTTTTTTGAGGGCCTGTCCCCTCTGTGACCTCATCCCATGTTCCCTGCTCAAGAAAAACAGGGTCTGCTTGAACATCTCACTGCTACATGTGGTACAACTCAGCTCAGGGCTCTTGCACCAAAGTTGAAGACTTCTCAGGCCCATGAGCATGGATCATGGGGGACAAATCCATTACTGATTCTACTTGGTTTTGCACCTGAATAAGCAGTTACTGCTTCAACACGTAATATTTTTTTTTACTTAGGCACAGAACTCTTTAACCTGTTGTATGAATTTGTGCAGATTCAAAATGGCCTCCCTGTCCCCATTTGTTAGGGGAAGGGGTAGAGTTTCCCTGATGCAGTGCCAAGTTTACATAGAATTTGAAATGTTGTTCTAAATCAGATGGTGTGTTCTGTAATCCTCAAGGAAATCATTATTTGGGCATATATATAAATACACTAGTATCAGGGAAAAAATCCCAGTATTTCTAAATGAAACAGTTGAACATCTAACCTGTATCATGGTTTCCATTGTTATTGTTCTTTAGAAGCATATACTCAAAGGAAATGAATGTGAAATTTCTCAGAATAATTGACAGAGAAGAGAACTTGAAGAAAGGTTTCAGTATTATTGGTGACTAGCTAACATAAGCTGACAATAGCAGATGACTATGGTGAAATACTGACATTTCCTTAGTCCTGCATCTTCATCTTTTTGGGGTGTTGCTTCTGATAGCACTTATTAGCCAATGGTTTTACCACATTGCTAAAATTAATCTCCAGATTGATGTAAAATTCATTTTATGGAGAATAATAGCCACTGGAAATAAGGAAATTTTGCTCACCTCTATCCTGTGACATGAATGTTAATAAAAGACTAACTCTAACCCAGGCTGGTGTCAGGGCAAGGAAATATAGGTCAGAACTGTGATTTATATGATCAACTATAGAATTTAAACACCAAGTTCTTGTTAATCTCAATGACAATTATTTAGCTAAATCCCCATATCCTTTCAAAAATATCCCAGCCTTCTACTACTAATTTGTCATGTTCATGCATAATGACAGATTTTTGTAAAACTGCTTTCATAAATGAACAGAACCCTGAAGTGCTATACTGATGAATACCAGTAAAAAGTTAGAAGACAATCTGATTAGATTTCCTGTGCTAGAAGTATATTATCAAAATACAAGTTTTGAAATGCAACACCCCCCCCAAAATACAGTAGGCTGAAAATTCCCATAATGAGAAATACATGAGTCTAAATACTTGGTGTTTCTGATTTGCTCACTTCCTCAGGTTAATGTTTCTTCAACATGTTTCCAATTCTTTTTTTTTTTTTTTTTCAGCTGAATTGGTAGTTGTACTTTCAAAGGTGATGATTTGCAAATGATGATTTCCAGCCTACTGTATTCTGTGTATGGCAGAATGTCCATCAAGATGCCTGCAGGTGACATTAGTAGCACGATCATTCAAAATGCAGCCTGACAGCATTTCAATCAATTCATTTTTCAACACTAGACATCAAATATACATTGCAAACCCAGCACCTGCTCTATTTGTAGTGTGACATCAAATAGGTTAGCCTCAGGTCCTAAGACAGAGGCTGTCTCTTGAACTGCTGCATTAAGAAATGACTTTGGCAATGATACTCTTGGAGATTAACACTTCGCCAAAACTGGCTCTCAACCTACAATACAGTCTAATCCCTTTACTCCTTGTGTTTTTCTCTCTTGGCACAGCCTACAAGAGCTCTGTGTCTGCTAGATGAGTCAGCCACAGAGTCCAACTCTTAACCTCGTACTATAGAGATTCACATTTACAGTGAAGGTGTGAGCAGAATGGCAGCCTTATGTTTATAAAAATTTGCCCCAGGTCTGAGCTCCCTGGGTACAGCTTCCTCACTTTAGGAACAGCTGCATTGCAATAGCCCCAGAGGCACCTTGGGGGCCAAATTTTGCAACTCTTCGTGCTGCCTTGGTGGGTGTATCAAGACCCGTGCTCTTAAAACAGCAGAGGAAGCACTAGGATAATATCCAGCTCTTGTCACACTGCTCTTGAGATGAAGAGGTCTAGCTACCACCATCCCAGGAATTTTTTTGTCCTTTGCTGAGGATCAAGAAGAGGTCAGTTAATGGTGCCCTTCTAAGTTATCATTTCACTTTTGTACTTTGGGCTGAAATAAGGTCTAATCCTTGACCCACAACAACCTATACCATGTCTGATGGTTCTTCTGCTTCTGAGTCAGATCCATAGTTCCTTCTAAATAAGAGGACAAATGGCTAATAGTTAAACACTATAAAGGTGCTTGGGAAAGCAGACAGGGACTGAATGTGCCCAGCATTTCAAGTTCAGAGGAAAAAAAGGCATACCAGCACTTATAAAGCTTAGAAGGACAGTGTGAATCCCCCTCCTTCTGTTGTGTTTGCTTTGGTGCTGACTGTATAAGTCACGAGGATGAGCAGCTGGGAGATGAATGAGGAAACAGCACTGGAAAGGCAGGGTCAGCTGGTCATAACAGTGGCGTACCCAAGGGCATGCACACCACTGTGCAGCACAGGTGCAGTTTGGGCCTTCTAAAGGGACCCTAGGAGACAGGAGTGGAGACCTAGGTGTGACAGGTTTATATAAAGAGAGAGTTTTGATATGGCCTGTTTACCACATGCCTTGCCACCACCCCTGCTAGTGCTGTAGAAGATGTGATCTTTTAACACCTGTTTCAATCCCAATTCAATCCCAGGCACTAGGCAGGATGGCGATGATCCCATTAGCACAGTGATCCAGGATTGCACGTTTACATTTCTCATACAGGGCAACATCTTCCTGACAGCATGCACAGTGAAGTGATTAACAGTTGGTCTCACCATTAGCTTTGAGTCCACAACAGGCAGGAGGTTTGTGTCCCCTTACCCTGCAGGAGCTGCCTGCAGTCACATTCCTGGAGCTCCACAGAGGACACTGCCCTGGTTATTGCTGCCATTCTTGCCGAGAAATGCTTCACATCAGGAATGCAGGTGCAGCAGTTATACATCCCACGTGGCACAAAAGAGCTTAATGTAGGGCCCAATAACCTTCACAGATTAATCAAATGGCTGAGTAGAAAGAACTGTCATAAATATTTGCAGTCCTAGCAGAGTTAATGCAGGAAGAGGAATAGTGTCTTAGAAGATGATGCAGTGGAAGCAGTACACGGACAGACTTCAAGAAAGGTAGGAAACTGTATAGTGGTCAGAGAGATTATTCAGAGCTGCTTAACTCAGTGTCTTTGGGCTGGAGGGATGCTTTTCTCTCTGAGAAGTGATTAAATCTCTTCCCAGTGGAAATGTTTGGCTCTGGAGATAGACAAACTGGATGCTGGCAAATCCTAGGTTAGGGCAAGGTCCCTACAGGCCTGCTCAGTCTGCTCTTTGGGGCGTTCGTCTGGCTGGTGCACTCTCAACATGCAGGCTTACACATGGTAAAAGGACTCACAAGCCAGCCTGAGTGCTTGCTGGGGATACAGATGTGCTCTGGAGATTGCTTTGGTGTTTATGTGAAATGACTGCTTCTTATTAAGAAGTGTTGAAACTAATAATAAATATTTATAAATTACTTTAGTATATTAAATTGTTGACATAACACAAACAAATATTTCTTAGGAAAGTGAATAAACATATAAAGCTACATTACTTTGTAAATGAATTCATTAGTATTTATTGCAGGAAATTACAATCAATTATTAAGCATTATGATGACTTGCTTGGAAAATGGATATGTTATTTTCACTATTATTAATAATTCCAATTACCAACTTTAAGTACTGGTGATTCCCCCCTCCCATCCCAGGGCACTAATTTTTATACAGCATCTAAAATACACTTAGTGTTTTTGTTTTGGGTAGCTTTGTAGTACACAATAAATAGTTGAGAATAAAGTTAATTTCCTAGTTGCTAAGTAGAAATAGAAGCTTTGGGTGTCCCTTAATCAGTTATGGCCTAGTTTGGGAGAGCTGGTTAATATTGTGCAATAAGCAATTAATTTCTTCAAAGTTTTCTGCATCGTAAGCAAAATACCAGGAGGCTAGGTTTCACCATGCTGATGATTTTTATGTCCTTTCTGCCATCAAATGAGTTTGCATGCTCATAAGCCTGCTGCCCTTACACCTACTGTAGTAAATTGGTCTAAAAAACCATATTGCCTTAAAAATGTTTGTAGATTCTGATGGCCTTATTGTTGGACCTATAATTATCCCTGATATTAACTTGATTGCCCCTACTACAATCTTGTAGATCTCTGGTAACTAGACCTATTAAACAATATTCAGGCAATCTGTTTTCAGGTGTCTTCATTTGTCAAGCAGATGCATAACCTGAATGTAGTTTTTTGGCTTGTCACCACAGGTCTGCACATCCCCAAATCTGTGCTCTACTTTACTTACAATGTGTCCTTCTCTAGCTCTGATCTCTCGGGTTCCTACTTCTGACCTCTTAGCTATGTGACTGATGTGCTGTGCTTGGAACAAACTCTCAGGTAGAGATGAGCATTTTCACTCCTCAATTACCACAACTAACTTTGCATCCAGTATCTTGGTAGAAATGGGAGTGCCTGGCGAACTGTACCTCTGACCACCCCACCCTCTCCTATGGTACTGCAGTGTCCCCTTAATTCTAGTTGTCCTTACAGTCTCCCACAGGCTCCCTGATAATGGAGGCAGTAGCAGATAAGAGTTCTTGCCATCCCTTCAGTGCTCAGGCAATCAGCATATAACCCATAGCTAATGTGAATGAAGGCACTAATGAGGACCCCAGAATTGATTTGGTGGTGATATTCAGCTGTTGAACCAATCACCAGAGTATAAAGGCAGTGGGGTGGATTGTAACAGAATATTCTGCTTAATACCGAGGAGTAAAGGCATTGTCTGTGCATGGCAGAGTTGCTTTATGGTACCTCATAAAGTGCTTTATGCTAGAGCAAAGCATAGTTATTCTAGTTTTACTAGAAGTGGGATTTAAAAATACATGTAATTACATTTTTACACATTCTTCTGTGAGTTTCTATATAACTTTTGTACTACTAAATTAATAGACTGGATGATTGTAGATGTGGTGAATAGGGTTGGCAACCTGGAGGGGGATGAGGGGAGGGCTGTTACAGTAGAGCTCTTTTTAGCATTCTAAATATTTTTCTTGTATTTCAAACAGCAAAATGAATGAATTCTTCATTAAAGTTTCTGGATGGACAACTCCTGGTTGTCTTCATGAGTCCTGGAGAAACAGCAGTGGATTCCCCTGGTTTGCTTCACCTCCTATGCTGGTCCTTTGTGTGTGTCACACATAAGGAGCTCTGTTTGATCGCTATCCTACATTTCTGTTGAGACTGTCCAAGGTAAGTGTTTGCTTCATAGGGGTTGTTTTTGCTTCTTTGTTTTTCTCTCATTAGGAATTGTTAGCCTTTGAGTAGGTATGACCAGGTCAGCTGATACAGATCAAAGAATGCTGAGCTGATGTTAGTAGCTTGTATTAACAATAAGTGTGAAATTTTACTAATGCTACCTAAACAATCATTTTGCATTTAAGTATTTTCTAAACAGGAATATAAAAAAAGTTGCCTGGAATTTGTTAAATAAGGTTACATGATGAATATGCATTGATTAAGGAGAACTGTTGTTTTATGAAATCAGTTATTGTCATGCTTTTAGTTCTGATGCATTTACAGTAATGTTTTCCCTCTAGCAGGAACTGACTGAGATGGGATCCTTTGCCTTCCATTGTAACAATTAATTTTATTTTTTTTTCATATTTGAAACACTAATTTCTTGTTGCAAAGCACTTTGATATGCTCTGCTCAGATGGAAGACATTATAGGAGAATTCTGTTGCTGTCAGAATTGAGTGAATGCTAAAAAATGTAAGTAATAATTCAAATTTAGAAATAACTTAATCTGGATTTGTGCTGTTGTTGCTCAATGCAGTAGTGTTTGAAAGACTTGGTCACAAACTGGAACCCTGCTGTGCTAGAAGCTGTATTGACACTGGACAAAAAGGTAGCCACTGCTCTGAAATGCCTTCAGTTTTCCCACAAATATTTAAGCAATTAAGTTGGAGATTCAGTTTGCTTGCTTACTTTGGTGTTTGCTGTGTTGTTTTTTTTTTCTTTCTTGAGTGATAATGAAAACTATATTGAATGCACATGTTTTATTTACCTAGGTGTTGTTATATGTATGCTTTATCCACTGCAATTAAGGAAAACCCTTTCCTTTCCAGTTTATTTCCCTGTTCTGCAGCAAGTTTTCTGTTCTTTGACTATCTTCTTTCATGTTCTCAAATGTACATACAAAACACACGGTAAATCTGAATGAGGGCAAATGCTACTGATCAGTGACTAGAAATATATTTTAAAAGTGTCATAGCCATCCTCAACCTGTTCTAGGCAATCCTTACCTGACCTCTAAAACCAGAACTACAGAAGGTGGCATTTTTAAATAAGGCAAAAAAAGTTGTGGCTGTTTCAGTGCTGATGCTTACCTTCTGTGTATAATTGCTCTGTGACATCGGAAGCAAGATTAGAAAACCAAAATCATCAGTGGTATTCCAGAAGGGACTAAACCAGCTCTGCTGGGCCTGTTCAGCTTCACTAAAATACTGTATTCCCAGCATTCATGTGCTAAACCTGATCTGAAGGTCATTTAAGGTCTGGAGCAGATAGAAGTTTTCCTATTCACCTTAGGGGCAGAATTGGGTCTTAAAGGAGCCTACATTCACTTGTACAATTATTTGAAGTGAATTAAATTTAAGCTCTGTAGCCAGCTAATAAATTTAAAATAGTTTAATTTGTTTTTCCTAGTAACAGTGCTTTAGTCAAGACTTTCAGAAAGGGAAATGTGTATAATACGTGTGTGTGTGTGTGTGTGTATCATAGAATCATAGAATAGTTAGAGTTGGAAGGGACCTTAAAGACCATCTAGTTCCAATCCCCCTGCCATGAGCAAGGACACCCTCCTGCTAGACCAGGTTGCTCAAAGCCTCATCTAACCTGGCCTTGAATACTTCCAGGGAGGGGCCATCCACAACTTCCTTGGGCAACCTCTTCTAGTGTATGACCACCCTCACAGGAAAGAATTTCTTCCTAATATCTCATTTAAACCTGCCCTCTTTCAGCTTAAAGCCATTACCCCTTGTTCTATCACTACCTTCCCTTGTAAAAAGTCCCTCCCCAGCTTTCTTGTAGGCCCCTTCAGGTGCTGGAAGGCCGCTATACAATCCCCCCAGAGCCTTCTCTTTTCCAGGCTG
>NW_010288820.1:0-6924 GCF_000700745.2 Antrostomus carolinensis | reverse complement strand
CAAAATACAGCACTGTTCTAGCTACTAAAAAAACCCCAGCTCTGTTCCAGCTAAAAAACAGGACATATACTGTTTGCATAAATGCTTGATAATTTGAAAGGTGGAGGAGTTTTTCCTTTTCTTGCTGGATCTCTGATGTTTTTGGTGGATTACAGCTTTCCTTTCTAGGAATAACCACACCTTTTGGTGCATATTTTTCTGGAGTGTAGACATGAGTTTTTGATGTCCTCTAGTGCATTCCAGCAGCAGGCAAGCTGGTGTTGTTGAGAGTGCTCTCGTACTGCCTTTTATGAAACTTTATTTTCACTCATGTTCTTTTCCACCAAATAACGTGTATTTTATGAGTTGTTCAGCTGAAACTTACTGCATTGCCTAGTGCAAGAGATCACAGGAGTAGCTTTAGACTATTAAAAGCCAATCTTGAGATCTTGCTTGATATATTTTTGCTGCTGAGTGCATTTTTTCATATTGTTTTCTTTTCACAGGAGACATTGGATTTAACCTGTACAAAAGCCCCATGCTTTGTGAAATTCTTAGAGATGGAAAAAATGGCAAACATTCAAGCTGAAATCAATGAGGTACAGCCTTTACTGTTATTAGTGTACACTCAACACTTCAATACTTAGAGATAATACATGTCACCTGATGAGGTATCGGACTGCAGTGTGCTGTTGTTTCATGTTTTAGCGTGTTGGGGTTTTTTTAACAGTTTAACAGTTGTCACTTTTTCCCCAGTGGACTGAGTTGTCATAAAGAGAAGAACAAAATTACAAACCAGAAGTTTTCAGTATAACTAGGAGGATGCAGCAGGTTGCATCTTTGACAGAAGCGTTACCTGCAGTTTTCTAAAGAAACTGAAGAATAAATAAGAATTTGTAGTTGACTTACATTCATGAGCATGTGTTTCTTTATAGGCAACTAGACCATCTTGTTGGTTAGCAAGAGAGAACCTCAATCATTTCCTATTGCCTGAATTGACTATTTGCTTGTATTTTATGATGATGTTTTCTGAGCACTTGCTCACTGGTACAAAAACTGTGTTTATTAAATTATGCGATGTGAGCTCCAGCAGCTACAAAGCCTTACTGCAAAGCAGTGTGAGAAATTAATCATTTAGTTTTTTGGAGAATGAGTTAAACAGCTAGCATCATCCTGAATTGACTGGCAGAAGGAACAAACAGTTTCCAGCTCCCAGTAAGGTGGCCACTTAGCTTCCTTTGCTTGAAGGTTACACATACAAAGTACTCTCTCTGACAAATGCTCAATATGCTATGAGTGAAATGGGTTTATCTTTCTCCTTAGTGATCAAGAAAAGCAAAGGAACAGTTAGTTCTCTGTGTGTCCTGAGACACTGATATGTCATCCTTTTCTATGCTTTCCTCAGTCTTCTCTTGTCTAGCCAAAACAACCGCAACTCTTTCAGCCACAGGAAGGTATCTGCTGCTCTTGTCCTAATTTATCAATGAAAAGCTAGGAGGTTCACCCGAGAGAGCTTCTCCCACAGCTGAAAAAAACCAACCCAACACTAACCAGTCTTTGTCAGAAGGAGGAGACTTGGGGCTGTGAGAGGTTCTTCAGATGAAGCGGCTTTGTAGGAGGTATAAGTTTCTGTGGTTCAGGAATGAATTGCAGGATCTGTCTTTTCCAGCACAAATTCCCAATAAATCATCAGATTGTTTAGGTTTTTTTAAACAGTCTTTTCCTATTGGCTAAAAAAGCCCCACCTAGTAGTAGAAACACTCAAGAGAGACGTGGTAGTGTGCTGTCATGCAAATACTTGCTCTTTCACACAGGCATTCTTCCTCCATCCTGCTTTCTCCCTTTCTACTTCCTCCCCCACCCCAAGAGAGTCAACAATATGTGGATAAATATCTTAAAAATACATTTTCATTTGATGTTGTTATTGTTGTAGAAGAAACTGAAAACTGAAATTCTGGAGTTGGAGAAGGAGACAGCAGATATCGCTCACCCTTTTTACTTAGGTAAGTGCAGTTGTGCCTTAGAAAAACCAAGAGTATTAAATGACTTCATCAGCAGATTAATGTTTCGTCTGAGTACGTGACACTTCTAGAAGTCATTGCAGCTGTCTCCACTGGAGAGCTTGTTAGAGGTGGCAGGTGTTTTATTAGCCCCTGAAGAATGTTTCCATACTATTTGAACTTGTACCCACTGCTACCTTAGTAGTAGCTCCACACGTAACTCATTCTCCAAAATAAAGGGGAGGATGGGTGTGCATGTGCTGATTGTCAGTGGAGCATCAGGTGTTCGGAGATCATCAGTAATGTGATTTTCTTGCCTTGGCCTGTGTGCTACTTTGCTGCTTTTCCAGTAACTCAGTATATTTCTCCTGCATCCGTATGCCCCTAAAATTACTTGGATTTTCATTTCAGTATTTTGGGAGCATATTTATTAATTTATTTATTATTTCTCACTTTTCCCACTAGGATTTGATGGATACTTAAAAGCATTCTAGCTTGCTACTACTGTGTTAGGCTAGTGAAGTATATTGTAATACTTCAGTGCTATGGTATAGTTTAAGAAGTTGGTTTCATCTCAAAGACAGTTTACTTAAAACTATAAATAATATAAAACAATTACCAAAGCTATATCTCTAGAAAGTAGGTATTACGACTTTGAGGTGCCTGCTGATATTAAGTTCTATACACTCCAACAAAGTAATTCTCATTAATGATATCTGAGTGTAAACTGTCCCGTGCAGTAGATCAGACTTTTTCTTTCTGTTTCTCTCTGGAAGAAATTTTGCTGTCCTTTAAACAGGACAATAGTTTAAACTTTGTAATTTTATTTTTTAGGCCAAAAATGTGAGATTCTGCAAGATATGAATAGACACTTGGAAGCCATACTGAAAGCGAAGAGGGCTCTTAGGAAGAGGTTGATAAAGCCCAGATGTCAAGAGAGCCTGCCTATTGAGGCTGCTTTCCACAAGTAGGCATACAGAAAATAATTGTTCTTTGTTTGCATGAGTCCAAATTAATTTGAATTAGTGGCAGTAAGGATCACATGCTTTCATCCACTTTTTCCATTGAGAAGAACAGAAATAAAAAATGAAAGCAGAACCTCAGCTAAAAGCTAGTAGTTTACTCCTTGCTAAATTCACACAAAGATAGTGATACATATTGCTTAGGTTATTGATCTTGTCTTCTGAAGATTACACAGCAATTTGTGATGTGTTGTTTTAAACAGATGTGTTAAAAGCTTGATTCATTATGCTTCTCCATAGGTAGAAATTGTTACTTTAGCATTTGGTGTCTTCCTTCCACTGTGACTTGCTCAGAGTGAGTGTGTGAATGATTCATAGACCTGCATAGTACAAGTTTTAAAAATATAGTCCTTCTCATGATCTAAAAATGTAGTCCAGCATTTACTAAGGAGGTGCATATTCATTTCTGTAATTCCTTCCCTACGTGTTTCTGAGAGTCATAAAAGAAGTGTAATTGCAGATAAATTAATTAGGTGGTTAGGAACTTGCATAAAATTGGAAAAGAGGACTAGGAAAACCCACAAGAGAAAGAAATAAGAGCTTGGAAGTATGAAATCCTCATTGTTTTGCACAACTTCTGAGTAGGGGGCTCATTCTTGGTTACAGGTATATAGTTGGGTTGTTGACTGAGGCCGTGACTTTCATTGAGAAGCTTGAAAGCCATTTGCAGACTGTTAGAAGCATCCCTCATATACCAAACATCATGAAGAATATGGTGAGTAGCAAAAGAACTAAGCCTTCTATCTCCTTCAGCATTAAGAATTCAATACTGTTTGGTTGTTTAGGTTATTTTATGTACAGCTAGCTTGGCAGGATGTATAGAGATGAAATCTAACTCTTTTCTGTTTCAGGACATTGCTTGGACAAAAACAGAGATGCTCGTGATAGAGTTGGAGGAGCTGGCAGAGCAAATATTGAAATGGAGAGAACTGCAAGAAGTGTATTCTGACAGCATCTGCAATACTGCTGAATTGGACTTTGGTTTATCTTTAACCTAACAGTTTTCCTCAAGTGGGTTGGCTATTCAAAGAGCTACCTTTTTATGGTCTCGGATGAAAACTACAACATAGTTGTGCTTTAATCCAACAGGGACTTAGTAGGTAGTTATATTTCTGTTCTTACATAACAGTTCTCCAACTATTAAAAAAAAACCTAAAACAAGAAGGACGATGAGCAGTAGCTCATAGGAAGACAGACTACTAAGAAGACTGTTAAGGAGTTCCTTTTTGAAATAGTTTGACAGGATTCCCTTGGAGCCTGTATTGTCAATTTGTTTTGAAGTTTCTTATGCACTTGCTATAGTGCCTCTATTCATTTTTATAAGCATCTTGATAATACACTGTATTTTGTATGTCACTATAAAATTTCAATAAAAGCACTAGATTCCAGGAGTCCAGTTTCTTGGTTTTTATTTTGTTATAAAATCCTGTAATTAAAGGTACAGTGCAAAGTCTTAGGTCCCAGCTTATAGGAGTTCCAGACAAGAAATTAAACTAGCTTTAAGTTACAGTTTATTATGACCAGGAAGTGGTTGTGTGGGAAAGCAGGGCATGGACTTGGTGACGTATGATGTATACTGATCTGCAAACCACATTTCTATGATAGTGATAAATATATTCTCCAGTCTCTCTATTGCTTGGCCTATCTTTAATGCCCCCCTTAGAATAAAACTCTTGTTCTGCAGGTATGACTGCCAATTTAGCAAAAGCTTTGATTGTTCCAGTTGGCAACCTTAGTGATTTTTATGTCATGAAAAGACTTGTTGGTAAAGTGTCACTGGCAGGACATCTATAAACCAGGACAGTTGGTTGTCTTTGGAGGATGTCCAGTTTTGTGTTCAGTATAAAGTGGAAGTGGTGCAGATGTATTCTATCCTACCATTGTATCATTTATGTTATCTGAGTTCTTCATACATCCAACCTGTTGATTTCTATTTCTGAAGAGCCCTTTATTTTTTTGAAGGTAACCACTAGGTGGCTCGGCACCACGCAAATTTTGCTGTAGTTCATTTGACTACTGCATGAAAACTTAAAAAGAAATCTTTGGTTCTTTATAGAGCACACTCTAATCTGACTTACTTGTAGTTGGTCTACTCTATACTTGAAATTTTCTGAGAATCCCATTTTAATCTTTGTGGACTACAACATTCTGCTGGGTATGATGTCGAGGGGTGTATCTTGACTGTTCTCTAATATACTGTGTAAGTGTAGTCGATGTTCCTCTCTGCTGCTGTTGAGATAAGAGGATAGAAACAATTTTGATTAAGTCAAGATAGGACCTGAGAAGGTAAACTGGCATTTGAGTCCCATCAGCTTGAATGGAATTTTTTTGTGAATACTTGCTATATGTCATTGCAACATTGGAGTCCAAAGTCCTACATCACTGTCATTTCAGATGTGGAAACAAAGGTCTTCCACATAATTGCAGAGAAGGAGCTGGTATTTTTACTGAAAATGCTTTGCATGGTGCTTTTACTGAAATGGGAAGAATCAGAGTCCAGTCTTCTGGAATCATCATCCTGTGCATCTGTCCAGGCTTAACCTTTCTCTTATTGTCTTACAGTGATGATTTAGGTCAGGCAAATTAAATCTATTGTAATTTTAATGTGTCCAGAAATAGGATTAAAACATTTCTAATTAGTTTGTTCATAGCAATTCCTTGAAAAGAAGATAAATATGTGGTTTTGCCATATCCCACAGTTGAGCATATTTTCTTCTTTTGCTGTATCCTTTATTGGAGAGTTGACTGTGGAGGTGGTAGAGTTCAGCTAATACATTGGTATGCCATTGACATACCAATTCATTCTTTAGTATGATTGAAGGGATAAATCTATTGAAGTAAGCAATGAATCACAGCTTGTATATATTCATTGCAGCATCTCAGGTGTGGGTCATGAATTGGGAAAAGTGTCAAGTCCAAAGGATCCATCCCATACTTTACTCTGGAAGGTTTCTGTATTGTGGTATCTTTTTAATTGAGATTTAAGGTTTCTGGAGCTTGAGGCAAATTGTCTCATGAGGAGAGCTAGCAGTTTAAACAAGTTTTTTTTTTTTAATGGACTGTAAAACACTCCTATATGATATTCAGATACAGTTCAGAGTTTCTCAGATTTTGAAATGCAAATCCAGTTAAGTATGAGTGATATTGGCAAAAAAACAAACAGGAATTCTCTGTTGAGGCTGATATTTTGTTCGCACACACAGGCGGTGCTGCTTGCTCCCACATCTTCACAATAATGTCAGTAGCTGACAGGGACAATATTCTAAAAGCAATTTTTTTAAACTCTTGGTGGTTTTTATATTATGCTAAATGCAAAACCTTTAGCAATGCAACAGTTTGACATTTATTTCAATTATAGTTCTTCGGAAGTTTCAAAATTTTGTTTTGCATAATAAATACAACCCACGTAAAGATTGGAGGCTTTCAAAGGAATTTAAAACGCTTGAGAGCTTTCCTTTTAGCACTAGTAAGGAAGGGATACTTATCTTCCTTAAATTACTGACAAATTAATTAACTGTGGCATTGTTTGTGGGTTAAGCAGTGCTGGTTTTCTGATTGCCTGCATGTGTACAAGGGAAAGAAACGTGATCAAATGTCTGTAGGATTAGATTGGCAGTTCTTTACTTCTGAAAAAAAATTGTTTCTCTTGGGTAGTCCCTAGGAAAAAAATAAAAACCAACATCTCTTGGTGCTTCAGTTCGTCACCAGCCTGCTCTGACAGAGGAAAGGGTTTGGTGGATCTAGGAATGTGCAAAGACTTCATGGCAGCGCCTATCTAATCGGACTGTCGGCATTAAACTCTTCGGTGAAATCCGGGTTGTTCGGCGGCTGCAGGTGAGGGGTTGGTGGTGCTGCCGGGGCGCGGGGCTCCTTTAACATCCCTGGCCATTTTAAGCATAAACCCACCGTGTCTCGGTCCGGAG